>NW_028301576.1:30162500-30377500 GCF_042242905.1 Orbicella faveolata
GTATTTTCACGAAAACAATAAGTTTCCACTTTGACTGAGAATGATGGCAAAAATAAGTTTTACATACCATCCAGTAAACCAGCTTGGCATAATAATTCTAATAATGCCATGATTTCAAAAGGGGTGGGAACGATAATGCTGAATAATCTGTCATAACAGCTTTACTATTAAATAAATTATTACGTTTAAACGCTCATTTAAAGAAAACATTTGCCAAAGGAAAAACGCACTAAAACATTTTGTAAACGTGTTTAAATGTTTTTTTAGCCCGTTTTAAAAGGTGTTTAAACACATTTTGGTCTGAAATGTGAATAAACGCGTTTTTCTCTTTTCACCTTTAACCACTTTTTCCAAAATAGGGTCACATATGTAAACATGTGAGACTTCAAATGAATTGGAAGTGCTATAATGCTAGTCTTGATCAACAAGCAAGATTCTAAAAATACTAAAATTAAGATGCGGTATAACTACTGACCTTTAATGCTCTAATGCTACTAAAATTAGTATTTTTCAACAAGATTTGGAAATTCATTGAAGTAAACCATCCCTTGGGTAACTGGCATGATATCCATGAACAACACAACCTTTGTTGATAGCCTCTTTCCGAGTCACTAAAAGAAGATTACCATCACTGCAATAAGAAAAATAAGATACTTCTCAGTGAAACTAAATAGAGTCCTGATACAACATAATCTGGACGAGTGGGAAAAATTCTGAGCATACAAGTGACAAAAAAAATTATTCCACGTGATTTAAGCAATACTTCTGTCAGTGTAAAATGCAGACTACACACTTTTTAACTGAATCATGTCACCATTTTCATAATTGAGAGCTATATCCATAGACAAGCTAACTGGAGCATTACTCAGGTCAACTGAAATGATGTTCAGGCTGACCAGAGTGCAGACTTTCACTGCAATTAGCCTGGATAACCCTGTTTATAGTCAGCACGCAATAATGGAAATATGACATATATACTTAAAAAGTCCGTAGTCTGCAGTCTTCATTTTACCTCATTTTTTTACAATGTAATTTTGATGTAATAAATTTTGATTTGCTTGTTTTAATCCTATCTAAATTCTGTATTTTTTTTGTTGTAACTTCAAAATGTTTTTATACTATTTGTATTTCATTGATGGCCATAAGTTTATAAGTGCTATATGCACTATTTATAATAACTCTCATGAAATGAATGTAGCATTGTATGCCCTTTCATTTCTTTGAATTGCATAGTTTGGAACTTCCTTCAAGCTTGAACAATTTCTTAGAACTATTTCTAGCACAATTTGAAAATTTTTCAGTTAAGTTTCTTTCTCCAGGATTACTTGAAATGACAAACATTTTTCTATTTCAGGCTTTTGATGACAGTGCTGCCCTCCTGACACGATGCTCCATTCAGTCCTTGAAATCCATTTTGGACAAGGAGGAAGCAAGAAGCTGGCTTGATGTCAACGCTTACCACCAAGCAGTTGACGAATTTTGCAATGCTGGAAAACAGGCCGACAAGTTGATTATTGTGGCCTTTGAAAAGGGATCAGGTAGCCCAGCTGGTGTGGTGTTACTTAAGAAGACGACTTATGATCCTGTACATTTGAAACCTCTCGGCAAACATCCAATTAAGGCTGAAATGAAAAGAACCACCAGGAAACTGTACTGGGAACTGAGTTATGGTACCAGGAGGGCTGACCAACACTCAATGTGTCTAGGAGATATTTGCAACTCTTGTGAGATAGAGGAAGTGTTCAACGGAGCAAAAAAACCATCTGCATGGGGCTAGTACTGTTATGGCTTACTTTTGAAGGTGGAGTCAAAAACAAACCTGCATTGCGCCTGTACTTGGCACACGGATTTGACATTATTGGTTTACATGCAAGTGCAGTAATGATGGCCCTTTGCAATGTTGATGATGGAAGTGTTAGGAAGACTTCAAAACTAGTGGTAAGTAAGTTAGAAAGCACATTTATCCTGCCTCTTTTGAAACAGAGAGCAGATTCTCAAAGCCAGAGGTCAGAAACTGATCAGAACAGCCAGGAAGCAGCTCCAAGTGGGCTGCAGGACCCAACATCACAAGGTTCTATCCATAGTGTCCAGTCCGGAGACCATGAAAGGGAACCAGATTCACAACATTCAACTGTTGCTAGTGGTGGAGGCTTTGTGCCACCGAGCCAGGAAAGCAACAAGTCAAATGTAAATACATTGTCAAATTTAATTGGCTATAACAGTTAACTAACAATTAATTAATTTATATATTAATTAATTAACATTAAAAGTGCTAAGTAACTAGGAATTCTCATAGACTGTCATCTCAATTGGAAAGAACAAAATCCAACAAGTTTCTTGTTTGGTTTACTTTGTACGATTAGGCATTTTGTCTATATCGAAATTTTAGTTCAATTATATGCTATGATTCTTACTTTTTCCTTATAGTTGTTATGATCATAGGTTGTATACACCTATGATCATAATGCCAACCCACTTCAAAGAATGCAAAAGAAAGCACTACGATTGATTACTTTTTCTAATTTGATGCACATACTACTCCTTTGTTTGCTCAACTTAACCTTCAAGATCATATCAAACTTCAAACTCTCTAATTTATGCACCAAGTTGAAACTGGCAAATTACCAAAGATCTTTGATTTATTTTTTATCAAAACCTCAGGTAAGCATGTTAACACTCGCTTTGCAACTAGGTCCACCTACTATGTCCTCAAAAAAATCGAAACAAATTATGGCATATCTGATATCCAATATAATGACCTAAGTTATGGAATGAAACTGGTTAGAGATTTAAGATCCTAACTTCAAACTTATTTGAAACATAACTCACCTCACATTTTATTTATTTCTACATGTAATTAATTTCAATAATATGTAGTATATTTTGCTATTTTCATGTTCCCATTCTGTTGCTTATTTATCAATTTATTCATTTGTTTATTTATTTATATTATTCCTATGTCTGGATGTAAATTATTCATATATTTGTTGTGTAATCTTTTCTACCAATTAAGTTTTAAACATTCCACTAAATATCTTTCTTACTACTTCTTTCATTTTTAATTAATGAATGTGGTAACCCAACTAGCTTAGCTTTGTAGTTATTTTGGGTGACCAGTTCCTGAATTTATTTTTAATTTGCACTGTATGTTAGTAGCCTTCATGTGTTTAAAAAACATGTTTAGAGATGCATGTCCTATGAAAACTGATGGCTGTGGCTTTCACTGAGTGAATGTCATAATCTCCCCTATTTGCCTCAACCATCTGTGGTCAAGTGTCAATTGATACCCTCTATCAACTCTCAATCAACACTTGTTTGACATCTCGATTGACACTCCATGGACACCTCAATCAATACTCAGATGACACTTGACCAACGTCTTGATCGCCACATGATTGACATCAGTCAAGTGTTGATCGACTCGTGTGTCAATTGACACTTGATGGGGTGTCTGCAAAAATTAGTAGACTCTCAGCTGACTGTTGACCAAGTGATTGAGTGTCAACCAAGGTGTTGATGAAGTATTGATCAAATGTTGATTGAGGGTCAATTGATGGTCGATCAAGGGTATCGATTGAGCATATCGATCAACACTCCCTGGATGCTTTTAGTACACAAGATCCATGTACATTTTGACACTTGAGTTCAGATCTTTTGAAGAAAATCTGAGATGCCTACACTCACAATCTCTGGTAAAACCCCAAAATGATGTAACTCAAGCAGACATGGTGAGTCAAATAGAGTCCATGGAAACTAATGTAACCACACATGGGCAATTTCACTCATTAGCACAAAAGCTACAAATGTCAAAGCAGCTGGAGTATTTAAGCAATGCCAAAAATGAACGTGTGCTGACATAACAAAGTGGCCGATAGATGATGGAAAAACCTCTTTGTCCACGAGTTCGCTAAGGGACATTATTAGTACTGGTTGGGCTGTTTATCGTCACCCTGTACTAGGCCAGGTCAAATTGGGCTGGGTAGCAGCAAAAACAGTGATAGCTGCCGCTGTTAACCTTTTCAACAAAAACGTTGAGGCAAATGAATCTCTACCTGTAAATGTGATCAGAGCCCAGCAGTCAAGATGTGATGCACCCAATCTACCAGCGTCCCTTGAATTCCCAAGTGAGGCACCTGTACAGTAATGATGATGATGTCAATGATTTGCAGACTGAAATGTTTCATCAGAAGATTTATCCAGGTAATCTTGCACAGGAAGGTGTCCCGCGAGAGTGCATTGAAATGAGAAGCAGGCTTATAGGCTTTGACACCCAAGAGGCACCAAGAGACCCAGGGAGGAGGGATTGCAATATCCCTCAACATTTCTGGAGAGAAGGAAGGCAATTTCTATAGCAGGAGCTGAATAGCCTGAGAGGAGAAGTACCTATCGATCGGACCAAAATCCCTGGTGATTGTTATGGAGTTGACCTCTCTGGACTCATGTTGTTGGACATCTGTGCAGTTTATGATGAATCTGTTGAAGGCCGGGAAGCTCCAACACTGAGAAGGCTAGAAATGGTAGAAAAAGTCCTATGTACTGGGTATGCATTCCCTACAAAACACTATCTTGTCACTGATGGTCTGTGGGAGGTCTTTGAACAAGCAGTACAACAAAAAAAGGGTGCATTTGGTAGTGACTTGGATTTTGTCCATCCATGTATATGCAGACAGGCACGTCACCAGCTTGAGGTTGCTACCAGCCGCAACAGGAGACACAGATACGCAGAGTAACTGCAGGATGCTCCAAGAAGGACAGACATGTCCTGGTCACTTTTACAATGTATGATTATACAAAAGAGGAACAAAATTGCAGGTAACGATTAGAGATGCTCTAAAACATATATTATAGTAGAGAGAAATAAAATTGCCTGGAAACCTCACCCTCTCACGAGACCTCCTACAAATACATAATGGTCTCCAATACTTCACAACTTGTCCTGATTTTTCAAAATTATTCATGTTGTGCTGGCAAATTTTCCCCCACCCCCACTGGGGGTAGAAATTCGTAACTTAAGGCATGTAGCCTGTTTCAGAGCTCGCAAGCAAGCCAAAAACAAGTGGGGTTATTATTTCCCACTCTTTTCTTTGCTCACGCACCCGCTTATTTGAATTTTCGTTCGCTCCCAACTATTCTAGCTAAAGACGGGGATTTGAATTTAATTGTGAAGTGAAGAGAAGGAAGTGAAAAAGAAAATTAGTTAGAAAGTTTCTTATAAACATACAAAACCCAGTTTTAAAACTGTAGCTAGGGCAGACAAGTCAATTTTACTATAAAAATGTCCATATCTTCTGAACTTCTTTTCCCAGTTCTTTGGACCCAGAGATTAAGGGTTTTAGAAGAAAGGCAAATTTGGCACTGTCTGAGGAGCCTTCCTCCTAGTTTTCGTTTCAATTAATTCACCGTATCATTCATCTTAATCAGCATAAATGATGGGCAACAATCTCAAAATAATCAGGACCAACTGCATCAACATTTGCAATGGCAACCAAATCAACAAGGGCTTCCCTTCCCTTCCTCATCACCAGCAAACACCACAGCAATGGCCACAACCACTACTGCAGTTATTGCAATTGCAACAACAGCAGCATCAGGCACTTTTGCAGCAACAAATGCAGCAACAGCAGCAACCACTGCCACACCAACAGATGCAACCACAGCCTCACCAACAGCTGCAACCACAAATGCAGCAACAGCAGCAACCACAGCTGCACCAACAGTAGCAACTACTGCCGTACCAACAGCAGCAACCACAGCCGCACCAACGACAACAACCACTAATACAGCAACAGCTGCAACCACAGCCATACCAACAGCTACAACCACTGCCACACCAACAGCACTGATACAGCAACAGCGGTGGCCTCTCCTGTTACAACAACAACTGCAGCCACCTATTTCTAAGCCACTGCAACATCTTCATTCGTTTTCACATCAACAGCAAATTTTACCCCGGCAACATCCTGCATGAACCATAAACCCCCAACAATTAACAAATGGATTGGCTAGTGTTAGACAGGCTGGGCAACGGTTGGTGGACATGTTGCAAGAGGCTCCTTCTTTCTCTGACGAACTTTCACGAAATTTTCCTCGTACTCCAGGTGGTCGAGCAGCAAACCAGAGACAGTGAAGAGCAGGCGAGCAAACCTTGCAGATGAGTGTCATCTGCTTTCTGCAGGGAAGTTTGTCTGTGTCTTTACACTCTCACCTGGGTTTGATGACCAACTCTGGTTGTGGCTATGGTTATCCTGTTGGTTCAAATGCTCCTGGTTCGATCGACTGCCCCATTAACTTTTCATCACAGGATGAACTGCTGCAGCACCTAATGGGGTACTTTAGTTCTTTAAGTAGCAACGAATCACTGAATGAATCACTGGATGAATGGATGGATGGATGGATGGACGAATGAAGGTTACACATTGTTCTTGTTGTCAAGCCCAGGAATCCCAATCAGAAAGGAACTGTGAAGATTCTGAGGTACGATTGGTTTGGTTCATTAACATACAGACAGAGTCTTGGATTTGATTATGAGTGAAGCCTTTGATGTGAATTTAGCTTTACTTTTTCAATAAATATGTAGGTATCTATCAGGCGTCCCCATCCAGGAAAAGATAACCTCAATGATACGGTGCAGGACATCGAAGAGGTAGGTTCCTTTAAAAGTGAATTTTATCGGTCATTAAAATTAACCTGCTCCTTGGTGTTTATAGGGCAATGTCTATCTAATGATCATGTTTTTGTCTATTCAATTAGTATCAAGTCAATAGTCCGTCAAGTTCAAATGAGGATGAAACACTAGATGACTTCACCATGCGACGACTGGTTGAGTTGACAGCAACTGGCAAGTGAAAAATAAGAGTTACTACTTACAATAATAGAGCACACTAATTTTTACCAACTTTTTATTAGAAATACAAAGAAAAATGTTGAAATGCGTATCCCACTAAACTATCCAGAAACATCTAAAAGTTGAGTATATTTTCTGCCTAGGCAATAGAAGATATTATCTCATCTTAATGTGAATGGACTTGGAGAATTCAAGACAGTTCTAAAAACTAGCTTTCAATTGTGTGGTGGTAAGTTACTGCTTGTTTGATAACTATCTTTTGGTTATTGTCATCTATTCAATAAAATTCTTGCTTACCAAATAATAGGTGCAAGAAACAGACATAAGGCAGTGAAGCACCTAATATGGGTTCATCCATTGGGTAAGCATCTATGGCTGTTCACAATTCTAGCTTATTTTAAAGTGAACAGTACATAGGAATTTGGGCATTGCAAGACTCCTTGTGAGTATAGCTTATTGAATTAATTTGTGCATTGCTTAGCAAATGAGCATCAAGGAAAGGCAAAATAGCCTCAGTATAATAGAATAAAGTTGCACAAGTGAGGTCGCGATCCTTCCTATCCTATCTCTGAAGATTGCCGTGGCAGTGCTTGCAATTATAAACTCACGTTCGTGTATTTAATTTACTTTGAAAAGAAATATTCCTGTTTCACAAGTTTCAAAGGTTTTCTTCTTTGTAAATCATAAGGATAGTCTAATCACGCAAACGGTCATTTCGTTTCAACTCATTTAACATAATATAGGAACAGCTGTCTTTCTATCTTTTTACAGATTGTCTGAAATAATAGACAGATTTTCAATGCAAATCTCCACAACGCGATTAACCAGCTCTCAGGACGTGTTACACCTGGGATCAAGGTCACCGCACCACATTATAGAGGTTTATAAATCACTTCCAGGGACGTGGACCATCTTTGTGGCAGAGGGTGCTCTTCGACAATGACAATGGTGTGGGGGATGGAGTAACTAGACAGGCTTTCTCATGGGAAGATGGGAACTAAACATCTGTTGTAAACACAAAATGGTCGTGGCATTTATCAATCCTTCCTTGGCTCCCCGGATCACCCTTTACTGTTCATACATGTGCGCCAAGAGTTGTCTAAAAGAGTCCTTCTAGAAACCTTTCAAAGGACTCTACATGATTAAACCACCTTGGAGGAAAACAATAGTCAGTAATACAAAGAACATCAAAGTATGACTGTCACGCTTGACACAGATGAGGAACATATAAATGTACTTTATATACCAACCTACAGCTGGAAGGAAGACCTGCCAGTTTTAATGCTACAGGTTTCAAGGATTGCTACAAAGGACCAAAACTTTAATCTTGAAGCCAGGTAAGAGGTTTATATGAATTTACCGGAGCACTTTATGAAAGCGAGTGTGTTAGTTACTCCCTGGAATATTTTCAAAATTTCCTGAACTTTCAGCAGTCATTATTTTTGAAAACCTAGTGGGCAGCCAAATTTTATTGTTTTAAATTAAGGCACATTTATACTTTCTATTCATGTAGTTCAGCAGTTTCAAACAGGTGCCAAATTTTTAAAACATGCCTTCAAAGTAGAGCTTTTTTCGCGGATCATCAACTCAAATCTTTGTTCACTGCTTCAAAAAGGCTCATCACAGTTGACTTCTTTAATAGTCATTTATTGAATGGGTCGTGTCCATTGCCAGCGGGACTGAGCAGGCTGAGATGCCTCACTTTGACAGGGACCAATATCACCGACAAAATTTTATCAAGCATCCTACAAGCCAGCAGCAAGTTATTAGAACTTCAATTAACTGGAACTCAAATCAGCGAGATGTGTGTACCTGAGATAATTGGCCTTAGGAAACTTAAGTATATTGCTTTCCCCCCTGAAGGTGTCTTGTCTTTTGTAAAAGGCTGCCCGTCCCTGACAACACTGGATTGTCAAGAGGGTTACTTTTTTGACCAAGAGGAGATTGCAGAGATTGTCAGGAACAACAGCCAACTCACTGACTTAATCATCTCTTATGCATTTATTGATGACAACACGTTTATGTTTGTCATTGGAAGCTTAAGGAACTTGACACATATTTGTGTGTGAGACAAGCATTACACAAGCATGTGTGGACAGAATGAAAAGCAGGAAGCCTTGTTTAAACATTTGTTGGAATGTGGACCATTCACCGTAACAGAACTGTAACATTTTAGTTGCAGACATAGAAATAGAGTAGGTTTTGTTACTGATAATTGTTACACATAGTTTTGTTGATGTTATTGGCCACACATGGTTGCGTAACCCTTTCTTGCATAATAATTTTTCATGGCCTCTTTATTTTTCCTGAGAAATATGGCAGTTTCTAATCCAGTTCTTATTAGATGCAATTTTGAGTGGAACTGCACTGAAATAGATCACCTGAACTACATATGTACATGACTATTTATGCTCATTCTTAACCTTGGTATGTAAATAAATGAACAATTATTCTTGTCACAAGGTCCGAAAAATTTTGTAAACGAAGCTTTTGACTGTATCGCACAGTCTTCGTCAGCGATTAAAGTGAGCTCACGTTGTCACGTGAATGCAAATTGTTTAATCACGTGACAACAGATGGTCAAAAGTGGCAGGAAGATCATAGCCCCCGTTGTAAAGAACATTCATGAACTCTTTTGTTGCGTAAGAACTTGTTGTTTGTACAGATACGACACAGCTTGATATAGCACGTGATATCACATAAATATAATCAGTTGTACATTAGACTTTGATCAGTCCTTTTGCGAAGTGAAGACGAGAACACGAGATAGCGAGTTTACGAAATTTTATGTTGTAAATAGGGACAAATCTCAAATTAAACGGAAATCATTCAAAATACAATCTCAAAGTTTATTCAATGGCGCCCAACGTGGGGCCACGAGCTCCTTGACGAGTGAAGTCAAACATCGATTATGACGACTACCGAAGAAAAGAAAGAGAGGTTGACACGATTGTGAGCAATACGAGGAACTCACCGTTCCATTGTAACGAAAAATGCGACAAAGGTTAACGACCTTGTGGAGGATGAAACACTTGCAGCTAGCGAGCAAGTTAAACAACTGGAAGTTATACATCGATTGTTGGAAACGAAGCTCAAGGCTCTTGGAGACATAGATCAGGAAA
The DNA here is from genome assembly GCF_042242905.1 of Orbicella faveolata. NCBI lineage: Eukaryota > Metazoa > Cnidaria > Anthozoa > Scleractinia > Merulinidae > Orbicella > Orbicella faveolata. The sequence goes on from NW_028301576.1 coordinate 30,172,467, forward strand.
TTCTATCTTTGTGTAGCGTAGAGGAAATTCCACAAGAAATAGAAAAATCGGAAAGGTATGTGGAGAAAATTATCACGTGCCAGAAGAGAATAAACGATATTTCTCAACAGAACGATGGGACTACACAAGAAACGAGTAATCCACTCGCCAGATTAATGCAAGCGCTTCCCCTAGGCGTACCACAGCAACCTATGAATCAAGTCAAGGCGAAATTACCGAAACTAATGCTGCCTAAATTTCGTGGTGACGTAACGACCTGGACGGGATTTTGGGAATCATACAAGTCTGCAGTTCACGACAACGAAAATATCTCAAAAATCGACAAGTTTAATTACCTAAAATCACTTTTGGAAGGAGCCGCAAGTCGAGCCATTCAAGGCCTTACTTTATCAAGCTCCAATTACGATTCAGCCGTGGAAATTCTCGAGCAACGATTTGGCAGGCCGCAACAGATAATTTCTGCGCACATGGATGAGATCTTAAAGATACAACCCTGCTCAAGTGATCGACCATCGTTGCTTCGGTTTCTGTATGACAAATTGAGCGTACATGTGCGAGGATTATCTTCACTCGGAGTTACGGCACAGGAGTATGGCAGTTTATTAATCCCAATTATCATGTCCAAGTTACCAAACGAAATAAGGCTTGAAATCGCACGAAAATCGACCACTGATGTTTGGAAAATCAGCGAATTGTTAGAAACCATCAAAGGGGAAATCGAGGCGAGAGAAGCGAGTGAAGCGATCAAAGCTCAAGAATTTCAAGGACGAAAACACACCCCTGGTTTGGAAAGTTACCCCCAACTGCAAATACTCTGGTTTCCATGCAAGGCAAAGAATTTCAATTTCGCTGCATTTATTGCAATGGGGAGCATTACTCAGCCTCCTGCACGAAAGTTCGACTATCGAAGGATCGAAAAGAAATTCTCCAGAAGAATAATCGCTGTTTTATTTGCCTCAAAACTGGTCATGGAGCAAATAACTGCTTTAAAACAAAGAAATGCCGAAACTGCGATGGAAAACATCATCAATTGATTTGTGCAAGAATTGACATGCCTGCGGAAGATCAAAGAAACCCGAATCGAAACGAAAACTTGAAGGACTCGCAAAACGAAAGTACAACAGTAACCATGACTACAACTGCGAATTCTATGACCAAGGGAACTGTGTTGCTTCAAACAGCAAGTTGCATGGTGGTCAACGGCTCCAATTCAATTCCAGTGCGCGTGCGCTTCAACAATGGAAGTCAACGATCGTATGTTTCATCGAGTGTGTCTTCTCACCTTAATTTAAAGCCTGTCAAGTCAGAAAATCTTCGCATCAACACCTTCGGGGACGCAAATTACCGGAAACAGAAGTGCACTGTGGTAAAGCTATGTCTACAAACACGAAGTCACGAGGAATTGGAACTCTTTGCATTGAACTACCCAGTTATTTGTTCTCCTCTGCCAAGCAAAATCAATGTGGCTGACTATGTCCATTTAGAGGGCCTCGATTTTGCAGACGACTTCGACAGCACCGAATCTATTGATGTCTTGATTGGTTCCGATTATTACTGGGACTTTGTAACTGGGGATTCCATTAAAGGCGAACATGGTCCAACCGCAGTGGACAGCAAATTTGGATGGCTGTTGTCTGGACCAACATACGATCTATCATCTAGCAATGTTGTTGCTTCCAATTTGATTATTTCTGGTGAATGCAATACGATGTTTGGAGGACAAGATGACGAATTGGTTGAGATATTGAAGAAATTCTGGGAGTCCGAGAGTACTGGAATTCTAGACAACTCCAAGATCGAACGACAAGTACCCGATATCGCAAAGCAAACCGATATCTCCTTCAATGGTCGGCGTTACGAGGCAAGATTGCCCTGGAAAGAAGACTGTGCGCCGAACTCAAGCAATTATGGTATGTGTGTGTCTAGGCTACGATCCCTGCATCATCAACTAAGGAATGAACCGAATTTACTGAACGATTACGACAAGATCATTCGAGAACAAGAACAGGCCGGAATCGTTGAAAGGGTACCTGAAGAAGAAACAACCAGTGACAAGAGCCGAGCTTATTATTCGCCACACCATGCAGTTATCAGAAAGGAACGCAAAACAACTAAAGTACGTATAGTATACGATGGGTCAGCAAAATCGTCCAAAGAAGAACTGTTACTAAACGACTGTTTAGAGACCGGCGATAATTACAGTCCGCACATATTTGACATGCTAGCAAGATTTCGAAACAACCTTGTGGGTCTTACTGCAGACATCGAAAACGCCTTTCTGATGGTGAGCATTAAAGAAGAAGACCGAAACATGCTACACTTCCTGTGGTTTGATAACCCAGAACAAGACAGACCCAAAATAGCGCAGTTTCGATTCCACCGGCTTTTGTTTGGATTACGACCATCACCTTCGATACTTGGAGCAACAATAGCTCATCACTTGTCCTTGTACAAACAAAGTGAACCGGAAATGACAGCGCTTCTCGAAACATCATTTTACGTCGATGATCTGCTTTCTGGAGCTGGAAACGATGAGAAGACCCTGGAAATTTATCACAAATTGAAGAGAATCATGGTAGACGGAGGATTCAATCTGAGAAAGTGGAACTCTAACTTGCCTAAAGTGATGTCTGAGATTTCAAATGCTGAAAGACCTTGAGAAGATTCAATTACGCCGAGCAAATCGCAGTCGGATGTCACAGTAATTGAAGATGATCAGTCTTTCGTTAAAACGACTACTGGATTGGACAGTCCTTCTACGAAGGATGACACTGTCATTAAAGTTCTGGGGTTAAAGTGGAATACTCTCAGCGACAAACTTTTCTTCGATTTTTCCAGTTTACACACGTACGCGATGTCACTTCCGCTCAACAAGAGGTCCCTTTTAAAGGTCACAGCGAAGATCTTTGATCCGATGGGATTCTTAATGCCTTTCACGATAGGATTGAAGATTCTATTTCAAGAACTTTGCGAGGACAAGGTGAACTGGGACGAACCGCTTCATGGAAAGCTTCTTGAAAGGTGGAAATCCTTGCTGGACGAAATCAGATGTTTCGAAACCATGCGTATCCCGCGATGCTAATTTGTTGCGACGCCTGCGGATGTTCAAATACATGCCTTCGGCGACGCCTCCGAACACGCCTATGCCGCAGTTCTTTACTTGAGGTCTTGCTACGAAGATGGTCGTATTCACATGAGGTTAGCGGCCTCCAAATCCAAAGTGGCACCCATGACAAAGCAATCCATTCCGCATTTAGAACTGTTAGGCGCTCTATCTCTTGCACGGCTAGTCGACAAGTTCAAGGCATCGATTGGAGGAAATCACAAAACCGTGTATTGGACTGACTTGATGACAACTTTGTGCTGGATCAAAAATCAAAGGGTTTGGAAACAGTACGTGCAACACCGAGTCGACGAAATCCGCAGCCTAACTTCAAAGGATTCATGGCGACATTGTCCCGGTCATTCAAATCCTGCTGATTTGCCCTCGCGTGGTTTGACAGCTAAAACCCTTGCAACGTGCGAAACATGGTGGAAAGGACCCGAATTCTTGTACCTTCCCGAATCTGAATGGCCCGAGCATCGAACGACCCAGTCCGAAGATGAATTAGCGCTCAAGGAAGTGGTCAAATCGCCGTCAACTACTGTGCACTCACTTGTGAGTATCTCAGCCAATATGCCAGAGAAGATTGATCAGATAATCGACATTAATTGATTTCACGACATGACAAAATTACTCCGTGTTACCGCCCTCGTTATTAAGGCCGCTGAGTCATTCAAGAATTCAGTCATTAACAAAGAGGGTACTCGGAGAGAACACATGCGATTAAACACAACAGATGTAAATGAAGCCGAACGACTCTGGATCCTTATAGTTCAATGGTCAGCCTTTTCCAAGGAAATCGCATTTCTTCTGAGTAAAGAGCGCAGTTGTACCCCTACAACGTACGTCACGCAGTTTGGATTGTTTTTGGACGAAGAAGTTATCAAGTGTAAGGGGAGACTTAACAATGCACCGTTGCCTGTAAACACGAAGAATCCCATTCTACTGCCAGCCAAGCACGAATTCACCCGTTTACTAATCAAGCATTCACACGAGTCTGCGAAACACAGTGGTATCAGGGACACTTTAACGACATTACGAGAACGCTATTGGGTACTGCGTGGACAAGAAGCGGTGAAAGGGTTCATTCGAAATTGCGTTATTTGTCTCAAACACGAAGGGTCACCATACGGTCCTTTACCTCCTGACGACCTGCCTAGTAATCAAGTGTCAGAGGATCCGCCCTTTACGCATATAGAGCTCAACTTCGCTGGACCGTTGTACGTCGAAACGAAAAATTCAAAGGAAGAATGTAAAGAATCACAGAAGGTCTGTTTCCCTCTTCACGTGTGCCTCCACCCGAGCTGTACATTTAGAACTAACACAAGGACTTAGTGTTGAATCGTTTTTACTTGCCTTCCGAAAGTTCACTAGTCGAAGGGGATTGCCTGCCACCATCACTTCTGACAACGCCAAGACGTTCAGATCTTCGTCTCAAGATATACGAAAGATAACACGAGCAGAAGAAGTTTGGCGATACCTTGCGAACAAGCAGATTACGTGGAATTTTATTGTCAAAAAGGCCCCGTGGTGGGGAGGATTCTGGGAAAGGCTTGTGAGAAGCATCAAGAAACCCTTAAAGCAGATCCTAGGGAGGTCTACACTCCGTTTTGATGAGTTGGATACTGTCTTAGTGGAGATCGAAGCAGTCATCAATTCCAGACCCCTAACGTACGTGTACGATGACGAGGAGTCCATCTCTTACCCTTTAACACCTTCCCATTTGATTTACGGTCGACGAATTACATCAACTCCGAACGCTTCTCACTATGAAGTAATCAGTACCAATCAATCGCTCACGAAGAAATTCCGTCATCATAAACATGTTCTTCGACAACTGACCAATCAGTGGCGTCGAGAATACCTACTCGAGTTGAAAGAACGATCTCAAGTTCGACCTAAGGGGAGCAAAAAATGAAGTATTTCCATTGGAGACATCGTCTTGCTGAAAAACGATGCTACGAGTAGAGCTTTTTGGAAACTAGGAAAGGTCAAAGAACTGATTCCAGGAAGAGATGGAAATGTTCGTGCGGCTGTGGTGAAATCTGTTAGTGATTCAGGTCGTCCATCTCGTTTGAGAAGAGTCGTACAGCATTTGGTGCCCATCGAAGTCAAGGTGCAGCCTGAAGCTACAGTAATGAATGAAGTACAAACAGCTAATCAGAGTGCAAGACCAAGGCGCACCGCTGCAGTTACTGGAGAATCAAGACGAAGAGAACTTAACGTTGTATAAGTTAGTTATTCGCTTTCACGAAATAACTAGGGGAGTGTAAAGAACATTCATGAACTCTTTTGTTGCGTAAGAACTTGTTTTGTTTGTACAGATACGACACAGCTTGATATAGCACGTGATATCACATAAATATAATCAATTGTACATTAGACTTTGATCAGTCCTTTTGCGAAGTGAAGACGAGAACACGAGATAGCGAGTTTACGAAATTTTATGTTGTAAATAGGGACAAATCTCAAATTAAACGGAAATCATTCAAAATACAATCTCGAAGTTTATTAAACCCGTCTCTGTTCAGTGTTGGGCGTTGACATCTGATATAGATGGCCTCCTTGATTTTCCTTTTGATATCTACCAACTCTTTATCAAGACTCTTGACTCCTTCCCAGTTGATCTCCTGGTTGGCCGGAGACTGGTGTTCCCGGACTGCAGATGTTGTTTGCTTCTGATGTTCACCCAGTTGCTTCTCTCACAATGAGATTGGAATTGACTAATTATTACTAGGAGAATTCCCCGAATACGATTTTCTTAGTTTTTAGATAAACTGTTAAAAAGTGAACTTCCTCTGCTGAAGATGGTTAAAATTTAGTGAACGCCCAGCTTCAAATGATTGCCCACCTAGAATAGGCATACAACTCACATAAGCAGCACTCACTCTCAAGGTCCAAAAGTTACATAAGCACCCAGGGCACTAAAACGAATAAATATGGTAATTTTGATGGTCCATAGGGCACAGAAGGGAGAATGCAAATCATAGAATTCCATTCATAAATATCATTTTTATAATGGCTGAATAATTAAATATATCCGTTCCCTCCAAAGGTAAATGTCAAGGGATTGCAGAATGGTGGTTGTCGGTCATCACGATTGTTTCCATTGTTCTCTTGACAAACAACACTGCAAACATGGCCGACAGTGGATCTATCAATATCTACCTTCGGAAGATCGTAGATGAGTTCAAAACAAATCTGAAGGACAGGAGGTTTCTAAATGTGTTAAATCCTCCTGTACATGGCAAGGTGAAAAGTGATTTTTTTCTTGCCCAAGATTTTTATTTGGAGCCCATGGGAGCAATTCCCAGAAGTCAAATTATTATGCTCAGTCCACAAGTGCCATCTAGAGCCAAAGACATTCACTTCAGAATTTGAAAAGCAGGACAAAATGCCAAGGATTATATTTGATTTGTTTGGTAACATTCTCCTCATACAATGCATCTATTTGTGCAACACGAGAGGTCACCGGCACAATTTAGTTGCATCTTCCAACAATATTTTGTCATCTCTTCCAGATCATATTCGTAATATATTTCTGATTCCACTTTTCCCTTGTAGTGGCTGCACCAAAATTAAATTACATTAATTCAAACATTGTGAGAGGAATGAACTTTGCTAAAATTAGTGAATCTATAGCTGAGGTAAACTTCCAGAACTCCTGCAGACAAGGAATCATCAACAACTATGCATGTGAAGGATGTCAGTTGACCGAGGAACCCTCTAATGAGTCAGAATTTTATACGGATGAGCTGTACTCATTTCCCAGTAGCAATCACATTGTGAGCATTTTCATGGCAGATTTTGATACCAAAAAAGCAATTTACCAAAACGAAATGAAAAAGGTGACTGGATGTGCTATTTCATGTGATCACACATTCAGGGTTAGTAAAAACATAGGGATGGTTAGACCCGGAAATAACAACAAACTTGTGGAGCAGTTTAAGAATTTATTCATCATTCTTAATGAAGACAGGAAAGTTGTTGATTGGCAGTTGACAAAGACAACAGCATTTAAGGAGTCTTCCTCTGGTACAAAACACGTCTTTAAAGAGCCAATAAAAAGCTCGAGCTTATTTGCGTCGATAATTGCTGCAAAGTTTGATGTAAGTACAAGTCTATTTTTTGCAATATGCCTGTAAAACTTGATTTATACCACACATGTCAAGGCATCTGCAAGACTGTTTCCCATGTGAACCACCCTCTAGCAGGATTGTTTCAAAAAGAGTTTGGTCTAATATTTAGACAAGACAACGATCTGGGAGAAAAGCCTCTCCGTGAACCATCTAGTTCAGAAAAGATAATGCTGAACTTGAACAGTTTTATTAACTGGTGGGTCACTAGCTAACTCGCCTTTGTTGGAGGATACAATGTACGAAATAGAAAAACTGAAGAAACATATTATGAATGGCTGTTTATCGGGGTTGCCTCCTGGATTTGGGACCGAGAAAAACTAAAGGCTTCATAGGTTGTTGAACAGATCAATGTTAACTGGAGCAACCAGAATTAATGTTGAACTGGCTGTCGCAATTTTAACTTTGCTTTTCCACTACCACACTAGCCATACAAGCCCACCCACTCACCAGTGCAATAGCAAGGTAGGGTGTGCTGTGCCAATAGAAGCATATGTAAACGGCACCACAGAAAGGAGTATGAAGTATATATTTCCATTTTCCTCCATCTGATCCTGGAATATGGTTACAAGGTCTATAAGCATTGTGGGATGGATCAACCTAGGTCCTAGTTTCTTCTCTTCTTTCAAATCTAAGTTTGTAGTTGAGAGTGGAATGGTATTCAAAATAACTCCACATTTTCACTCATTGGAAAAGCCTGTAGTAGCCTGGAAATTATTCAAAAATATTTTCAAATCTGCGGGATAAACCTGGGCTAATCTTTTCCAATAAAATGACAAAATTCTGGAATTTCTGGGAAATATGATTGAAAATTGCTTTTTTTTCACAGTTCTTGGTGCCATATTGGAAAAGTAACCATGCAACCAGATATGGGCTTGCATTGGATGGTGTCTACTGGCATCAGAACATCTGTAAATGTAAGTTGAAGTTTTCCCATTTTTCCAGTTGAAATTGATGGTGAAACTTGATACACATATGGGAGAACCAGCTTCATTCTGTTAAAATGGCAATTACTTTTTCTCATATTTGATTTCACAATTTCAGATAGTTTTCTTTTTATATCGCACAAGACCAGGTTTTCTTTATCAACTTTTTTTGCAGATGAACCTCGTCCCAACCATAGTTTGCTGGTCTATTTTCTTGAAGGAAAGAGAGTGTTAGACACCTGCTCTACCCACATTAGTCACACAATTGTATGCTAGGTATGTGTATAAGGAATCAACCTGCAATCTAGTGGACAACTGACTGATCTTGATCCAGTAAGTAACAAGAATCTTTTATCACAATGGCCTTGACAATTCTTTTACTATACAGTGTGCATGAAAGTCACATATGGTTTACTAAATTTTGATACTCACCCCTTTCAAAGATGTTGATTTTGTGTTTGCTTGCATTCACAATGTCTGTAAGTGTAGTGTTTTTTCCTTAAAATAGTGTAAGCTTGTGTTCTTTGCAAAAATGACTGTTGGAATGCTGTTGCTGTAGTGCTGTTAATTTTCATCATTTTACCATTGTTCAGTTAAAGGATTCTTAATACCTGGTTCACATGTAGCTTTGCTTCTGAAAAACTCTCCCTTCATAACATACACACCACTGGTTTCAATTGCATATCCAAACCTCATGGAAATAATTTAAGTTAGACTCCCTCACCAGCTCCTGTCAGGAAGAAGCTTCATGTTCGATAACTTTTTGCAACACTCACGACTGTCATACAGTTCAAACCTTTTCCTGGCCAGGACTTTCAGGGTATTTAAAGGAAGCAAAATTGTCATTTCATGATTATTTATTAAAATCTGTGACTGTGAAAGGAGGCATTTCAACAACAGGAAAGGAATTGTTTTAACAGTGGAGGATAAACATTGCAGAACTCAGAACAGCTTTTAATACAAAGAGATCTTAACTACCAAGTTGGCTTAGCACACGCTATTGCCTGCCACACAAATTACGAAAATACTAACTCTTTTTTTACATGTTGTTTGGAATTCTCTTACTATTCCGTGAGGCTCTTGGTATACCATTACTACAGAAGATTGGTTATTTTGTGTCCTATCAAAGCTTCCCTTTTCAGTTTACCTTGATTGCATCAGACCAGACTAAACAAAGAAATTACATTTGCGGCCATGCCCTGCATTTGGATTGTTTCTTTCATTTCATATGTTTCAATGAATCAAGCCTTCATATCGTTTCTATTGTGTCAATCGTTTTTATGTTCTTTTTCATACCCTTTGTATAAAGAAATAAGCAAATGCTTAGTGTGCTAAAAAGGGGAGGTTATCATTAATTTAACAGAATATAACACTATCCAGATTGGATAAATAAAAACCTTGAAACTGCAAACAATGTGTTTGATTAACAACATTCTCGGAGTAAACTTGTAAATGAAATTCTTTTCTTACTGAGTTGGCATTTTTGCTTTCCCTAAATTCTAAAAGATTTATTTCCTTGCCACTGAAAAGAACTTTTTAACTTTGGTCTCTACTTTTGTGTTTTGAAAGTCTGTTTTCCATAGTCTTTCTAACTGCTGGCATAATTCTTCATCTTGAATTTTGCATTCAGTTTTGCTGTCCAATAACATAGTGGCATTCTTCTGATTTGTCAATTTATCAGTGGATTTATCAGAAAATTTACCCTCAACAGATACCTACTAAGTCAGTTCATCTCAGTAGTGGCAGTCACAGTTCTTGCTACTTGGGGGTGTACAACAGCATGGACATTGTTATAAAAGAGCTCCAGTGCAGCAGTTTCAACACGAGAGCCACATTCACAAGGCTCCCATCTTGAACAAGCTTGGCGACCACCCTGGTCTTCCTGTTCTTTTTGGCATGTGCATGAAGGGTATGCCTTATCGCCTGATCAAGCAGTTTTACGGAGAGGAGGTAACTTGCTTAGCATTTCGAGTGCAGTTTCGAAGGAGAACATGATTCTTGTCCAGGCTACCGGGACAAGAATCATTGTCAAAACAGCGGAGGCATTAGCTCGTGTACACAATGTGGGCTTTTTACATCACTTAAAGTCAAACAACATTGTTCGTGACAACAAGGGTGACAGCTATGAACCAGTGATCATAGATTTTGTAAAAAGTGTTCCTATCAGTGGTGTCAAAGGACCTAAACTATTTTTGGAAGAATGGAAAAGATGCGTTTCTTGAGTCTTCTCATGTTGCACTGGAAATTGTTTGAGGCACTGAAGGGCAAAGCATTGCCAGTGACTTTTTCACCTTTGCAAAAATTGCAGAGACAATTTTCAAGAAAGCAGAACTGGGATGTCTTCCTCAATTCATAGTACGGGCCTTAAATGCAGACCCCTCACAAAGGCCAGGTTTAGATGAGATTATCAGAAGTCTTTCATTAAGATTTGCCACCAATGCATATATGTGAATTATATGGGGATTTTTATATAATTATACTTGTTTTTGCGAATTGCTGAAAGAGCTCCTCGTGTATTTTGTTTCAGAGTTTAAAATTTTTATCACCTCGTCTCAACGTGAATTTACAAAAATGCTAAAAGAGCTATTTGTGTATTTGATTCTTTGAGTCTACTCTGATTTGCTATCACTGTGTTTAGTTAAACACAAATTCTATGTGGAATTTTATAAATCATATGCTAATGACCTTTCAAAAAAGCAAAACGAGCTCTTTGTGTATTTGATTGTTTGAGTCATTAAGATTTGATATCACCGTGCTTGTATGCAAATTCTACGTGGCATTTTTTCTTACATGTGAATGACTTTTTGTAAGAAGTTGAAAGAGCTCCTCATGTATTTCACTGTTGGTCATCATTCACATTTTGTTACTGTTAATCTCATCCATTGAGACTTTTGAACTTGGATTGAATGAACTGACCCATATCAAAGAGATCTTGGAACCACATTTGCATGAATGGTAAACAGCAAACAATAAGTTTGAGCTTTTCCCTTCTACCTTTCAGCCATATTGTAATGTGGTGATATTTACATTTGTTGTGAATAAGACATTTTTTGTTAGATCTGCTGGGTCCAATCAGCTTAAAGACTTTAAAAAGATAGTGAATGAAGTAAATTTAGCCGTTTGTGTTTGCAATAAACGTGGATCTAAATCTGTCAATTATCTTTGGAAGTTAGGAGTGGTTTCATTCCATACGTGTGAAGGGAAGGTAGGCATTTAAAAACATTTATTTGACACTTAGTTTGTGTAAAAAAACTCTTTTCATGTTGGTTTATTAACAAAATTTCTTTTTAATTTACTTCATCTATTCATACCGCTATTTCTTGAACAATAATCCCCAATATCGCCTGTAAAATTACACGTGCAAATACATGAATTTTTTTGAGCAGCAGAAACACAGCTTGAAATGGGCACAGTGAAATGTTCTACATTTCTTTTCAATGCTGCTTATTTGTTATTGACGACTGTACACTTACTCCTTTGTCAGACCAAAATATTGTTGACAGACAGGGATATAACTGACAAGGTTTGTCACCTCCGTGCAACTGAGATGTAAACATTTTAAAGCTCCCTTGCTGAAGTTCACCTATTCATTAGGTAAACGTCAGCAGGGGTCTGCGATTTCAGACCTCTATGAATCTTGTCATGCTGAACTATGATGTTCCAGAGACAAAAGCAGTACATGGCATGTATGTATCTTCATATTATATATCCCACATACAAATGACAGCTGTGAAGGACACGTAGTATGCTAAGCTAAATGTAGAAAAAGCAATACCTCTAAGCAAGTTTTTTGTAGCATTGTAATGTAGATGCCTTAATGGTAATTCAGTTATTTCACATAATGCTTGAATACACAAGTTAGAAAACAAAATGGCAGTCAATATGATGTCATTTATGACATCATCATGGCTTGATTAATGGTAAACAATGCTGAAATAATATCTCAGAATATGTCTAGGCAAAAAAATGTGCATTTAAGAAAGAATAAACCCTCTTAAAGATTTTTTAAGAAATCCAAGTTGGTGATCAAAAGGAGGGTATGAAGGGCAAATTTAAAATTTGATTTACAAAGTGAAAGCTACTGTTGCCTCAAGTTTGGATGTTACTTCTAGAATGGGTAAATCCATTTAGTGAACAATTGACTGTTAAAACAGTGCATAACATATCGATACTTTCGAAAGTCAATAGAAATCGATTGTTGATTAATCAATTGACAGATATCGGAAATTCATAACAATCAATCACAAGATTTCTTGTGATTATCGATTTTCATTGATTTTCAATGTTACAATTCAATTTCGAATTTTGAATGGCTAGTATGGCGGGCCATTGCATTCAAAATTAGATATGATATCTCCATAATATCTTTAATTTATCACAATATCATGTTATCATATCTTCACAGCATGAGATATCAGGACAAAGGGATATCTTTGGTTATAACGAAAACTCTTTTTCCCTGAAGGGATATCTTGTCTAATAACATTTTGCACCATTATTGTATTTCCTTGTCATCACCACATATTTTGTAATAGCTCTATTTTTAAAAACGCACACTATCGATGGTATTGTCTGGAAGTCTAACAGTGAGTCTAAAGGGGTCAAACCTGTGAGCATCATGTTTTCATGTTACTTTTGAAGCGTGCCATAGTTGTAGTTACCGAAGGAAACCTTAATATATTTCTAGTTTCTCAAACATAAAAACTAATAAACATGGAGAAAAACCAGGCCAGTATTTACGCCCTAATCAGATAAGAAGTCAATTGTTTAATTTTTAACTTAACGTACTCTCTTTTCCATGAGTAATTGTTGAGACTGATAGCACCATGACAATAGTGCAACTGAATTTGTCTCTTTTGACCATGAGACTACTTTTGGTAACCCTGACACTTCTCTTCAGCAGTATCATCTTGCTAAGGTAAGTGTAGCCTGATCAGAGTGACCTGATTTGCCCCATGACCTGCCAAAGTGATACATGTTTGTCCCATGTAAAGGCGCGTGGTCACGTTTCTCATACAAACTATTTTAGAGTTATTTAGCAATTATAATAACAATTAATGCAGAGAATTGCACAAATATATGAGCCAAAGGTTTTGCTATTCTTTATGCAAATTGCTGTGCTAATTGTTATCATAATTTCAACCCGGGTGAAACTTCCAGGGGTGAGAGATCGAACTGTTTCACCCCAGAGAAAAGCAACACATTCTGAATTCACCCCTGCAAGGGTGAAAACTCCCCTTGGAAAACCCAACACTTGCAGAGACACCCCCCAAAGAATTGTAAACTGGTTTCAAACATTCCAACACACCCTGGGAGAATTCTCCTGAGAGAGGAAAAGGTCCTAAACACTTGTTTTAGGGATGGAAAAGTCCATTTTCAGGTCTAAATAGGTAAAAGTGCTGATTTCACGTTAACGCGTGACGGCAAGGATGTTGATTTCACTTAGAAAACACCAAAATGTTAATTTCACGCAACTTATAAGCTAAAAATTGTTAATTTCATGTCTAAATAGGTAAAAATGTTGATTTTACATAACGCGTGATGGAAAGGATGTTGATTTCACTTAGAAAACAGCAAAATGTTAATTTCACGCAACGTATAAGCTCAAAAATGTTGATTTCAGCTTTAAATAGGTAAAATATGGCAGCTGGAAAATAGTGTTAACATCTGGAACTTACTTTGGTTATCTGGGACAATGATTATCTGCACGGAACAAATAAACATCAAATAAGCACTTTTCCAAATACAGCAATGTCTTAAATGGCTAAAAATCACGAGATAAATACATATTTTTCGACAAACACGATCGTAGCTTTATGTCACGCACCGCCCAACAGATTAACAAATTAACCCTTCTGTGCAACGTGCGGGTCTCCATATATCTGCATGTCCGCTGATCCCAGAAGTTCAAAACACTGCAAATCATGCCGATATGAAATAAAATCAACGCAACCTGGATCACAGATCTATGTTACAATCGATCGCTACTTGTTGGCCATTATTACCTTTAAATGAAAAAAGCCGAAACAATCTAGTTACCAGTTTGAGAAACGCGAGCAGAACATGATCACAATGCATGCCGGGAAGGGTCTTTACACCTCGTGCGTGGGAAAACATGGCGGTCGATACAAGACAAATTTTGTAACTCAAAAACCAGTTCTCGCTTTCCAAACTTTGACACTGGCAACGCTTGGCAAATGGGCCACAACTCACGAGAGGGTATTTTTCTTGGGCAAGAACTGCTCTTGGACTTTGCTGCCTGGCTCGATCTGACTTCAAACGCCGATAACACGATTACGGTATATCAGCTACCTTCGAACTTTCAGAACACATTTTGATTCTTTAAAACGTGCTGATGACTTACAGGTTTATTGAGGCTTTATGATGCCTCTCAACCACCAGGCAGGCACACAAGGTACTTTAACACAATGCTTAAGATATTAGTTGACAGAGCTCTAATGCGGCAATCTCTTTTTCGTTCGATGGTATTTCGTTTGCCGCTTGATCGATTCACGTGTTGTGTTTACGTCACAATAACCGATGTAAACAATCTGTTCCCATATTTCCGCTCTATATACTATTTTCCTTTGACTTTAAGACAGCTAAGATTCAGTGGAATACACTATAAACAGTCTGCCTGTTTGCTGTTCAACAAAATAATAAGGTTTCTTTTGTTTTTTGTTCTAGAAAAGATCTCCAAAAGATGCCGCTTGGAAAACTGAGCTTTTTGCATACATTTTTTTCTCGAGAACGAAGAACGCCCCAGCCAAAAAAATTCAGAGCAATGTTTCTCAGGTACAACGAAGCTTACATGCCAAAATTCAGCTATTTTTGCGCACTTTCAAAATGGCCAAAAAATCTAGAGGACGTTCTTGCACACAGCCTTTCAATTTATTCACGGGTATATTCAAACTTAATTTCTTGAAAATGATATCCACAGAATCTCGAGAGAGGGGGGGAGGGCTACTCTAGAAGGTTTTATACGGGGTGATACCTTTTATGAAAAAGGTACCTCTTTCACATACCTACTTCAAAACAGCACATCCCTTTTATAAACCCACAGAATGAAATTAGTAACAACATTATGGGAGAACACCAAGCATTACATGTAGAGATGTTACCCAAAACAACAGGTATTAGTTGTTCAGTTTATGTGTGCTGGGAGTCCAGATACTCTGATTTCTGTCCCCTTTGATATTCCTCAACTTGTGAAATCCGTCCTTGGCCAATAACCTGAAGTCTGAGAAAGGTACCCCTTTTGGGCAGAGCCTCTCCGTATAGGCCATTATGGGGAGTTACCCTCTCCAGGCACAGTATACACCAAGACACACAAGAAACAAATACCTTGATGGTTTCTATTTATTTTTATTGATCTATTTATTTTTGGTGGCTTTGAAGAAGATAAAATTGATTTTCATGCTGTGAAACCTCATTTTCTTCTAGATGACAAAGATGCTGCAGAGAAGGAGGCTTCAGGAACTGAGCCTCAATCAGTAAGGCAAATGTTTTTAAAAAATAGCGAAGCAAGGAGGCCAGAGCAAGTAATTATCTTTCAAGTAAGGCAGCTGTTTTAAAAAAATAGTTGAACTTGTGTGGTGTTGCAATAACGCAATACATTTTCTTGCTCAGAAATTACATCACAGTTAACATATTATGTTAAAATTGTGAAAATTCATTTTCTTGTAGCCGCGCCTGGTGATGCTTTGAGAAACCAGCCTCCTTCAGGTAAGGCAAATGTTTAGAAAGGTAGTTGCACTCGTGTTGGGTATTTCATTTTTCAGCGTTGAAACTCAACTAACATGATCTAATTCACCAAGTGAACCTTAATTGCTTTTCTTAGAACTTATGATTTAAGGTGTTTCTGAACTTGAGGTCCCACTTTCATCCACCATTTAATTGCTTCATAATTTTTTTTGCAGATCTCCAGAAATTACGAGCTCAAAATCAAGGTACAATATCAAATGTTTTGCATGTTGTTTGATGTACATGAAACAACAGACAACAAAATTTTGAACACAGTTAACATATTGCATTAAGCTAATTTGGAAAATCATTTGTTTTTTGGTTTCAGAGCTATCTGCCAAGCTAAAAAGATCAACCGCTAAGCTTGAATTCTTGAGCAGTGATTGTCACGAAAATCACAAAATGGCCAAGGGAAATATCTGTTGTCACCATAAACAAAACTGAAAGTTTAGTACCCTACATCAAAAAGAAACTTGCTGTTGTGAAGTTGACAACATGTTCCCTTTAGCAAAACTTTTTCAAACCATTTTATCAGATGGGAACTAAACCCTTCTTTCATTCTTGTGATAAATGCTGGTGGTCTTGATTGTGTATTATAAATTAAAATTTTTTTAAATGGCGATTTAAGATTAGTGACATTTTCAACTCAATATCCTTTAAAACCATTTTTTCCGTGAAATCATGAAAGTCAGTTCTCAAGAAATTGGCCTTTTCTTTATTTTTAAACAATACAAACATAGAAATAATATAAACATATGAATAATTATTCTGATTACTTGTGAAATCTCTACTTGATTTATAGAGGATATATTTGAAAAGCCAGTCTGAATTCCTAGCTCCTCCAACCAGGCTAATATTTCTGCCTGAGCTAAAGTACACAAAATTCTCACACATATGTACTTAATTTCTTTTTCAGCACACTGCTGGTATTACAAAAAGAGAGGACACATGCGTGCTGAGTGTAACTTCCTCAAAGCTAAGAGATGCCCAAGCAGCGAGAGCCCTGAAAACATTTCAAGGGGGAGGGAAAGAGGGCAGGGGAGTGGATGGAGAAGAGGGTCGGGCAGAGGGCAAGGCAGTGGGCAGAGAATGTTTATCAATGTGGGCGGTACCTTGGTAAGCCTTTACTTTCAGTTTTGGGGATTGGGATTTGTTGAAGGTAATCTTGGCTAAACGAACTGGTCTCTTGACAGCTGGTTTGGTTTTATGTTGATACTCCAGCTAGGGGTTCATAAAGGGTTTTGCTCTCATTATTAAGTACCTGGTCTTCATGGTAAATTGTGATGTCATTCTGCAATTATAGCTGTCTAAAAAGGCAATTTTTCCTTCAGGCTGTTTATATTCAGTCGCAATGTCTACTGAAAACAACAAGATGCACCATTACATCTCAAAATTTAGCTTATGTTTTATTGTAGAAACACTAGAGCACAAGTTATTCCAAGCAGTCAAAACAAATTAACCCCTTCATGAAGTCAACAGACCTTACAATTGGGAAAAATAAACTGGTTTTTTAGCCAAGATTTGCTTCAACTTGGGAGGAAGGGACTTACATAATAACAGTACAGTTGAACCCTGCTATCTTGAAGTCTCAAAGGAAAAGAAAACAAATTTAGATATGCAAAAGTAAATGACTGACAAGCATATCCAAGAGCAAATGATTTGGGATCTAAATGATCAAGAGACAATGAGGTTTAACTGTATTATTGTAGCAATTTTAGTAATATTTTGTATTTACGACATGGAAAACATGTATTGTGTTTCTGTTGAGTTGTAGAGACACAAGTGGAAGTTTGGGAAAACAAGAAATGCTGTGTGGGAACATGTGCTGCAGGTGTGTGTTTCCATAGCTTTTTTGAGTTCTCCCAAACTTTCACAAGTGTTTCTGTAACTCAATAGAAACACAAACATATTTGCTATTTCTTTCAGAAAACACCACAACGAACACAAAGGCATACAACTTGTTAACTTTGACTATCAAATTGTAAATTCTCTTTGCTCACACCATCATTGTGTCAACAGCTTAGGGCTGTTTTCTAACCAGCTCTATGACATTTGTTGGTAGAATTGACAAAATTTGGTCAGTTCTGTAGCAAGAAAGATAGTGACAGTTTATACCAGAGATTTTTTGGCTGGTCTTAAGTAGAATTTGATAGTATTTAGACTGATCTCTTTCTCTTAATTCGTGTGCCAAGTCAACCCATCCTGGTCTGGTTCGTCAAGAAAGAAAGATCCTGTGGTTGTGGCAACACTTTTCAGTATTGTCGGCTGACCTTTGTGCTGGCCAGATTGAGTGCTCTCAAGAATGCAGGCAGAAAACGGAAACCTGGGTGTCTGATAGACATGGTGCACCGTTTCGGTGTGGATTTCTTGACAATGAAAGCATTGACCCCTCAACAAGTGAGTGATCTTAAAGGAACCAGTTTGGTTCATTGGAATCAGATCCTAAATGGAGAATGCAGACCACAGCAAGTCAGACAGCAGTTCCAATTCTAACAGTGAACTGGAGGTCCTGGCCAGTTAAGATTCTGACTAGAGAGTGGTGATTCAATGGCCGGCTGTGTGAGCACTGATCACTCCAAGTCAGTAAGGTTGCACATTTGCCAACTGCTCTCTAGCTATCTGTCTACCAGAGTGCAGCAAGGACAAGTGACTCTCCCAGTCGTGGAGAGGAACTGCAAGCAAAACTCCAAAGCTCTGGCTAGTGGAGGAAACGTAAATGAAAAACCACAGCACCAACGATGCCAGTCATTCCTTCAATCCAGACAAGGACCGAGGAGGAAACAACCAGAGCTGAGCCCTGATCGGTTTTCTTGGCACTTGAAAGTATTGTTCCAGCGCACATTCCCAAAAACGACTCCTTCCAAAAACTCACCAAATTCCTCTGCAGCCACCAGCCACTGGCTTCTGAGGAAACTTAATCAATGTGTTTTAACACATAAATAAATTTGTTGTGGGTTAATATGTGCCAAATAATGATGATGATGATGATGCTTTCAGAAACCCATGCTTTGGATGAAACATCATCCATCGTCAGTTGAATACCAATTGAACATGAGCAATTAATAGTTTAACAATGTGTGATGAAAATAGGAGTAAGTGAGGATTAAGGTGCAGAACAGAAAAAACATGAAAATTAGTGTAAAAGGAATGAATCAACATGTTTAACTTGGAAATTTGCGACCCTATTTTGGAAAAGGTGGTGCGTGAGAGAGTGCATGTGAACGATCACGAACCCGATTTCTGTCTCAACAATCGCCCATTTTTTGAGGGGAAAATGCACATTTCTCAATTCATGTCGAACTTTTCCACAATTCATTTGCAGAATGCAACCAGTTAAAACTGCACATTTTTGAGTAAAAGCTATTGGCAACTGAACGAAAAAGAATGGATGAGGGAATTGGGGCGATAATTGAATTAATCCCGGGTTTTATTACATCTTCTGTAAGAAGCTTAAAGCAAGAATAATTTGTGAATATAGGAGAAACTTTTTTCGTGGTGCGTGAAATGCGTATTTTTATTTTCCACGAATTCTGAAAGGAACTTTCTAATTTTCGTGAAATGTGATCTAGCCCCCCTGTTTACAATCGTCTTAGATGACCGCACTGAAACAATTGGCGATTTCCTGGGCATTTATTTCATGCCGCTCGCAAATGTGAAGACACATTCTTCTTATGTGAGATATTAACTGTGGGAACAGGCAAATTTCATTGGCTAGTCGATTAATATGACCAATAATTCAATCTGTTGAGTTTGCTTGGAGCAACAGAACAACATAGTAACTAAGAGACAGCAATGCAATGCAACACGGGTAGCCGATCCAAATCAACCTTAATGGATACAGAGTTTGTTTTCGTGTGCTGACAGCTTGCAACACTGCATGAAATAGTAAACTTCTTTCAAGTAGAAAAAACTGTGGTTCTCCTTTGCATTACAAACATTATGCTGTGAATAACAGTTTCAGCCCTTTGTTTAACAAGGGAGAAGATTGAAATGTAGTTAATACTTGAAACTCGAGACACTCATCTGTCGCCACGCACGAATTGAATCGATCACACGAAGAAACGGCCATCTCCGCATGATGCAAATACTCCACAAGACAACCAAAGAAAGACACAAACACACAGGTAAATCATTTAGTTTTATGCTATATATATGAACAGGCTAATTAAAGCACAAAGGTTCCCTGTGATATCACAAAATGAAAGACACACTCGTTCCTGCGTGTTGTAGAATTGTAGCAGATCGTACCTACGTGCAAATATTTTTGACAAAATTAGCAACACATTTCTTTTCGTAAATTGGATGACATTACGTTGACGTATTCTCGGAAATGGTAATGTGAAGTGTAGTGTGTATTGTTGCTGAAGACTCGTGCATTTGGCTCACTGTATAGACAATAACTTACATTACATTTTTAGTATGATATTAAGAAGCGTTCATATCATTATTTTGTATTTTCACCAACACAATAAGTTTCCACTTTGACTGAGAATGATGGCGAAAATAAGTTCTACATACCATCCAGTAAACCAGCTTGGCATAATAATTCTAATAACGCCATGATTTCAAAAGGCATGGGAACGATAATGCTGAATAATCTGTCATAACAGCTTTACTGTTAAATAAATTATTGCGTTTAAACGCTCATTTAAAGAAAACATTCGCCTAAGGAAAAACACGCTAAAACATTTTGTAAACAGGTTTAAACGTTTTTTTAGCCCGTTTAAACAGTGTTTAAACGCGTTTTGGTCTGAAACGTGAATAAACACGTTTTTCTCTTTTCACCCTTAACTCCTTGGTGATGACAATCCCGAATATTGTGCCATGTGGCACGATGACGTATTTTGATTTTGATTTTTAAAAACTAATTGCTATTTTATACAACTAGAATATTTGAAATGAGTGGCATTTAACTCAAATTGTGCTCATGTAGGCAATAAGCACTTGTATCACCCATGCACCCATATGAGTGCAGTGAGGGCAAAACGGGGCTTTTGAGGGCACCTGAAAGAAATAGGCATAACTGTGAATTTTCATTGAATTTCAATCAAATTTTCAGGAAATATAGAGTATTTAATGGGAAACAACTTTTCTTTGTTCAGTTTTCAATGCTACATAAAGAGCAGATGTCACTAAAAAATTTTCTCCCAAAAAATGTGTATTGCATGACATTTTAATTAGCATAAACTGGCCTAAATTAATTAATTAAAAGAGATTCAAAGAAACTGACAACATAGTGTTGATGTCCATCTATTTAGCTTTAAAATGACATATAGCATAACAAAATTGGTTGAATACAACATGAGCTGGTCATTTTTTACCAAAACATGTCAAAAATGGCCATTTTTAGGGGGTGTCACCAAAGGGTTACCACTTTTTCCAAAATAGGGTCACATTTAAAGAAATGCTGCTTCCAAAGATTGTGCTTGGCTTCCTTGCTTTTTGACTGGAAGCTACTGGAACCGGAGTCCAGAATTTCCAAACAGTGTTCCAACATAATAATAGTAATTCTCATTACTAGACACATTTGTTTAAACCACAAACATTAAGAACTGACTTATAATGTTGTCATCCACCTAGGCCTTAATCAGAGGAAGAGGGAGATGATACTCGTCATCGTTCCTGTCAACCATGGCAACCACTGGATGTTAGGGGTATGGCACTTTCTAGTTAATTGCTAAATGTATATGGAAGCAAGGTGAAATTGGTTTACAGAAGTTCACAGGAAAGATGATTATTATTCATTTGTCTTAACGATGTAGGTTGTGAAACCAAGAAAGCGAACGCTGCTCCATTTTGACAGGTATGCTGACACTAACTCTGGAGTAAAAGAGTTCTTTTTTACATGCATGAGGTAAGTGATGAATAATACTATCTGTACATTACCATTGCTAGTTTGTGAACTTTAACTTCAATTTCACATGTTTGATGCACACAGAAAACTACTCAGAGCATGGAAGATCAATGCAGCTTCAGGGAGGGAAGAGATGCCCCAAATGCCCCAACAAGACGATGCAAAAAGTTGCGGCGTCTATGTTTTAAAAGTAGGTCTACATTGACCCGCCATCTCAACAAAAATCACCAAGAAGTTTTCATTTAAATTAAGGAAATCAAAGAAATGGCTGAAAGTAGTGCCCTCATGATATTACAATCCCAGGGAAGGTAGTCACTATCACGATGACCAATACGGGTATGGCCCCCCCAAAAGGGATACTTTTCCCAGGCTTGTGGTGTAGGGTAAAAGGGTAGGGATTACAGAAGTGGAGGTATTTGAAAAAGTAGCAAAATCTGTCACTTAGGTATTTAAAGGGCCTTCCATCATTTAAATCATTTAATTTATCGAGCACTACATTAAAATGACAATGCTTCTTTTTTGCGATTTGAAGAAAGGGGGTACCTTTTTCAACAACACGCAGGCAAACAAAAAGATAAAGGATTGGACGTTGAGGCAGAGCCTCCCTGTATAAAGCATTGACCAGAGGAACAAAACTACAAAGTGATAAAATGCACTTCACTAAACAGCGACATAATTACTTAATTTGCGATAAATGTGTTAGCGAAGGGGCTTTAGAACTAAAGCATTTACCACAGTCAGCTTTAGGGCAGTAAAAGGACCCGCGGTGAGAAGTGGCTAGATGTGCCTTCATGTTGTGTTTCTTTCCTAACTTCTTGTTGCAGTCAGGAAATGGGCAATGATAATAATTGAAATTGTCGGTTCCAAAGAGCACAGATGTCATTTCACAGCCACTCCAGTCACGAAGTATACTAGCTAAATCTTAGCAATCGGATTCTTAACCTTCTCTCTGAACTTGAAAGCTTCAAATAAGGGCTTTGAGCAATGCATGTCTTGAAGCAGAAAATGTGTTGTCAGTTTAAATGATTTAGAACCCAAAGAATATAAAGTCTCTTTAAAAGGAACGCATGGAACAGGACCCATAACTATTACGTGTAGGTCAGAAGAGCTTTCGTCCTCCATATCTTCAGGATCACTTTCCACACAAGTTTTTCATTAAAACTGCTTCTTTGTAAGGAAACCTTCGTGGAAGCACTAGTGATGTCACAGCAAGGAGAGACGGCAGCATAACCAATGTTAATTAGTGGGAAAACAGTTTCTTCTTCTGTTTCACTTTCCGAAACGATAACTTTACTCCTATCTTCCATGTAGAACAGTTACCGTAATATACCAACCATCCACGACACTCCACTGATGCACTGTCACCACGTATCATTTTACATGATTTAAAATCGGCGGAACATTTTGCCTATAAACCAATGCCAAAATGTCACATGCAAAACATGACGTCACGTTGCAATATTCTATTAATACTGCCAGGAATGTTATGAAAATGCAAGGTACCATATTTTTTATCACGGCCCTATGTTCCTCAGGGAATCAAAAGGCTTAAGCAAGCAAGCATATTTTTTATCGCCTTACATGCATTGTATCATTCTATGCTACTGGTTTGTGAAAATGTGGGACAATTCTGTTCTAACATAACAGGAAATGGTTTTTGCACAGCTAAAAATTATACTCTTATCGGAAAGATTTGTTTACAATATGGTATCACGATGCAAAAATAAAATAGTAAATTTCATTCCATGAGCATTGCGTGACCTTTGTTGGGGCTGCGCATTGTTCCTGAGCGCAACTTCCCAGCAAAACTTTGCCTCCTTGCAGAATTTAGTTCAAGTTGGAAAACAGTCTTTCATATTTCAAGACAAAAATAGAATTTCAATCAACACAACGCTTCGTGTAACACTCATATTTGAATGAGTGTATTACTGGATCTTGGAATATTGACTGCCATGCAATGAAGGTGCCAAATGAACACCTGGGCGGGAAAAGTACAATAAACCTTGCCCGAAAATATTGAAGGAAAAACGCTACATAAAAAGTACTGGCGAAATCTGAGGACAAAAACAATGTTAGTGTGTCGATCAGCTTGTCAAAACACATAACATGAAGTTAATGTGAGAGATTTGATGGTCTTGGAGACCTTGCAGAACTGGCGAGATAGAGAGCCCCAGCCCCCCAGTGTGACGGGATGAACACAAAGGTAAGCCTCAACTTATCAGTTACCATTAGTGATAGGTTTATGTAAAAACTACTTCTAAATGAATATCTTTAGTTTTATATTGTGGGAGAAACAAAATTAGCGAAATTACATTTTTTATGAACCTGAAAACTGTTCTAACATCAGGCGGCTGGGTAGCGGGGGTGTAGTTTTATTTGTTTTTAATACGCGTTCACAATAGCAGTGACAAAATGTGACCATTCAAGCAGAAAGAAAATCAAACAAACTGATAGAGTCTCATTAGACTGTCGCGCAACTTTGAAATCGTAGAGCAAGATTAGAAACAGTGCCGCAGAAAGTCTTATTCAATTGCCGACATTGAACAGATTCTTCTTGATCTCATTGGTTTAAGACTGGAATATTCCTCAGAAAGTGACAGAGTTCATGTTTGAAAAACAGCATGCATGCCATTTTAGATGTAAATGAAATGGCATAATAATGTAAACATAGCCTGTAGATCGAGAGTGAACATAAAATAGTCAACTCTATGAAAGAAAAAAGTCTGAGTCGGTTGATATGTTGATATGTTGCAATTGTTAGCATCGACAATTTCTGTGTCGCTAACAATTAGCTTTGTAGAAGTGTAAATTGATTTGTGCCAAAATGACACCTCTCATTGGCTAAAATACGGAATATTCCGTTTGAGAAAGATATCATATTACTATATGATCACATAAATAACAGATGGTCCTGATTGGATCACAGGCAGAATATTCCCTGAAACACTATCACATTTACAAGTACAGATTTAAATGAAGAAGTACAAATTTAAATGGAGAACTGTTAACTGTAACTCGTAATTTACCTTTCACAGAATGGTTTGCACAACAAACCAAATT
Source organism: Orbicella faveolata (assembly GCF_042242905.1). Lineage (NCBI taxonomy): Eukaryota > Metazoa > Cnidaria > Anthozoa > Scleractinia > Merulinidae > Orbicella > Orbicella faveolata. The sequence goes on from NW_028301576.1 coordinate 30,197,289, forward strand.
CAAAGCAGAATTTCAGTGCATGGAAATCCCAGAAATGAGCCTTTCAAAGTTTTATTTATCAACAAGAAAGCAAGACGGAAGCCATTACAAGAAAACAAGTTTGTTGTTGTTGTTGTCAGGGTGGTCTTAGAATATTATCTACACTCACCTCCACTCAACATGAAATTCTCAATTTCCGACAGAATTCAGTTTAATGAAGCAAATAAAGTTTTACATTCTTACCTTAAGCACCTTGCCAGCACCAGTAAAATTGCCGGGACAATCCACAAGAATTCTTTGATGGCTGAAAGCGTCCAAAAGTTGTTCGAGAGCGGAGAATTGGCAACCACAGAAACAAAAATACCTTAGGGTTTCCTGCAGACAACATGGTTTTACGGTTTGCTATATTTCGTCTTACAAAAAAAAACCCATGCTTTGCTTGGCAGTTGCAGCTTCAGGTGAATACTTTGAGCTCAACAAAGAAGAACCAGGGGCATTGCTTTCCACCAAAAATGACATGGGCAGCCTTGAAGGCACTGAACATCATGCCGATGGAAAAATATTTTCAAGCCCCCATTTCAAGAGATGCCCAGTTCAGACCATCAAGTCGTATCTTTCAAATCTCAATCTGTAGGTAGAATTCTTAATCCAATGGCCCAAGTTACAATCTTCAAGGTTTAATCCAGAAGACAGTGCTTGGTTCGAGTGGAAAGTCTTAGGCCATAACACTCTTGAAAACACACTTACAAACATGTCGCAGACAGCCAGGATCCAGCTGTATTTCACCAACCACTCCCTCAGAGCAACCATGGTCACCCATTCTGTCTTCAGAGAACGCAGAGACTGGACAAATAAAAGTAGTCACTGGCCACAAAGGGGACACAGGCATTGAAAGCTACTGCGAAAGGCCCACCTTGCATCAATTCCAGCACATGTTATCCATACTAATTTCTTTCATCAACATGAAAGAAAATACACCAGCAAGAGCTGCATCCAGATCCTCGGCTTCAGAATCAAAGAGAGGTGTGATGGCCTAAAGCACTCCATCTCAAGTTATTGTTCCACTGAGAGAAACCAGCATCCCCACCCTTCAAAGTGATGAAACATCCTAATTTCCAATTGAATTAGCCCAAGTTGATTCTGCCATAGGGGAGCTTTCACACCTGTTCATTCAACATTACCTTAAACATCAACAAGTGATGAGATGAAACTTCTTTCATCCTACAAATGTTAAGCTACTTTATTTCAAATTACATCTTCTAAAGTATCACTTCACTCCAAATTTGAGTGTAGCTTTTGCTTAGAGACATCTTTTAGTTGTCTGTATTGTTTGAAAGCTTAAAAGTTTACGCAATACGAAGTCTGTTTGAAGTTTGAGTCATCTTATCGATCACTTGCACACAGGCCTCCTGCTGGCGCATGTGACTTTTACACCAGAAGTAAGTGATGATTACTGAATTTCTGTTGTTCAGTTTTGAAATAATACTAAAACAACTATTTGCCTCAGGCTCAGTGAATATCGTCGCATTATCCTGTCGATTTTGCCTTGGGGATTATTCAACAATATTCACTTTGCCTTCGGCTAATAATCCTTTAATTGTTTTGAGAATAAGACAGTTAATCCAGACAATGAACTTAGTCAAATTTTCTTTATTTACTTCCACTGCTTGTCTTTTATAGTTATCAGCATTGTATTAACTTGTGAAATTTGAATTTGGTTACTCCTGAGTTATTTAGTTACAAAACATGACAAAAATGTTCAAATCAACAGTTTGCTAAGAGTGGATTATAGGTCATTACAATTCCAATAGATGTACGTACTTTGAACTTTGATACAGATATACAAAATTAATACACATTGGCTTTGCTTCACGTGAAGTACTTACATTTTTAATGCTGTGGAACACCACTTTTGTTCCAGTAACCATAGAACACACAAAACCTCATTGTTTTTGTGAAATTCCACAGGCTTCCTCATCAGTTATTTTTTAAATAGTTTGGGAATTTGTTTTGGATTACTGATGCCTAAAATTTGTCCTATCTATTACATCCTTGCAATGCAAGTAAAGATCTCTCCAGTCACGTCAACAGTGAGATCTCCAGCCCACAATTTTGCCAGTTTTGGCCTCGTAGATAGGCGACAGATATCTTTCTTAGTACCCTTGCCACCATTCCTCGCAAAGGCAATAAACGTTGCACATGCTTGCTAAATTTATCCTCCAACACTTCCACTGCACTCTCAAGCTCTGCAAAAAATTCATTGACTTTCTTTATCCCATCTCCACTTGATGTTCTTCCTAATCATTCCAATTTAGCTCACCATAGGGCTGGCTGAAGCGATTCCGTAAACTTCGCCTTGTCCGCCATCTGGGATTTTCACTCACAAAGTCTGCCATATTAAATTCTACCCAGTATTCCACCTTTATAGTAAGGATTCTGGCCACTATCCTCAGTTTACAGGACTTACTCAGCAGCAATGATAAGTTGGGTCGTGGACTCAGAGGAAAGAACAGTTGCCTCTGTACACTACAAGCGAACCAACACCCATAACTTTCTCCATCACTGCTCATCACATCCCCTACACTGCAAGAAGAGTATTCCCTACAGTCACCTCCTTTGAATCAGATGTCTGTGCAGTGTGGACTGTGATTTCCAGCAGAAAGCACATGAGACCAAAATATTGGCAATATTCTTGTGCACACTTCCATGCAAAGTCAGTCTGGGTCTCCACCCGGCACATACCCTTGTGGGGCTCCCAGATGTCATTCGTCCACTGATGTATCAGTCACCACCATCTTGGAAGGACCACGACACAACAACACCATAAAAGAACATTTCACCTGTAAATTCAGCAATGTGTTCTACTGTATTTCATGTCGTTGCTGCCTGGACCTGTATGTTGGGGAAACTGGGCACATGCTCAGGAAACACACAGTAAACACCTTTAAACCATTATGAGAAACACGCCCGGTTTCCCTGTTGCAGAACATTTCAATAAGCCTGGACAGGAACTAGATGATATGGAGGGTTGCTGCTCAAAACAATGCAGGGGTACTAATAATGCCAGATGCAATGATGAAATGCACCTAATTTTTCATCCTGGTACCCTTAGGCTGCATGGACTAAACATGGATTTTATTTTTTAAACAGCTTGACATGTGTGCACTTTTACCTATCCGTTAGAGTCATGTGTACAACTGTATATTTTTTCAATGATGCATCCCATTCAAAACTAAACTTGGCACTGAGGAAGGGCTAGGCCCAAAATGTCTGCTATACACATTGAGTTTAATTTGGCACTGAATTATTGCTATTAACATGTACAACTTTTGAACTGTTTACTGTGCCCTGTCAAGAGACTACTTCTTGGGGAAGAAGTTATAAAAAAAATGCGTTTCCCAGTAATGAGAAAGGACATATTTATGGATGTGGTTATCCGAAGCAACATCTTGACAAAAGAATGCAACAATATTTGAGTTTACCTGAAAATGCACAAGTTGACTTCCTAACAATGCCAAGGACGTATGTGAAAAGAAGCTAATGCAACTCCAGACAGTGGTGGGTTGGAAAGTTATTGCCAGACTAATAAATGCTAGTGATTTTAGATCATTGGATTCATCACAGTCTCTTCTCCGCCAAGAACATTTCCAGGCTCAAAGAAATTTAATGCAAGCAAATAGGCCTTATCATGGATTTCGACGCCATCTTGGCGGTAGGCAAAATAGTCAGAAATTAGTGTTTAAAATTATAGTGGAAATCCAACAGCAAATAATTTTCTCAGTTTATTTCATTGTTGCATTTTTTAATTCACACATACCATAAAGACCTGTTTATGTCTTCATAAATTGTAGTTAATGGGACAACGATGAGAATTACGTGTGGATTGCGCGACATACAGTAAGATAGGGTAGCGTTTCACAAGGCAAAGGTCAGTTCTGATCATGTGCGTCTGTAGTGTAATCTGTAAGAATCATGGGGTGCTATGTCAATCAAGAAAATAGGAAAAGAGAAGTACTTTTGTGTTATAATTTTGATGCCATGAATCCATTGAATCATGTCAAGTCATTTTTGTAAAAATGCTGGGCGTTCTCCCAGTAGGGGAGAGACATACGTTCCATTTGTAGAAAAGGGTGTTTTAGATCATAACCACTGCCAAAAGAGAAAAGAATGCGTTTGTGTTTCATTTGTTCTAATTCCCTTTGAGCTAAACCCCCTCCTCATAACGTCATCAGGCCCTCTCAAAACCCCCTCATGACATCCTCGGCCTGAGCACCTCCTCATGACTTCAGCCTCACACACACCCTCCTCTTTACGTCACAAACCTCAACCTCATGCTAAATGCTGATTGAGGTTTAGCATGCCCTATTTTTCACCAGATTGGTAACTATTTTGTCATCAGGGACAAACGTCTAGCTTTACTTTGTCTCATATTTTTCTAGAAAATTTGAAGTTAAACTGGTAATAGTACTTGACGTTGTATATTACGTATTGTCCTTGATCATACTTGTGTTTAAACAAAATTTAGTTTGGGATATCCACAATTTTACTCACGTGCACTACCAGGGCAGTTTGTGATAGACTTCAGTTCTAAAGCAAGGCCACTAGACTTTAAGAAAAGTCCTTCATCTTCAGTGTTTATTCATTACCCACTGGACAAAAAAGTAACTTGAAAAAGCTGGCTAAAGTTGTTTTCACTTTACGATAAAGTTTTCTGTGATTACAAAGAACTCAATTGCTTAACCATCAATTAACAGAATGTTGTACAGTGAAATGTCAATGGGAAAAACTAACCTTTACTATTTGAAAATCTTAGCCTGTAAAGCTGACATGGACTATGAATTCTGCTCACATGCACGAGTCACACTACACAGTGATGTCATCTGTGCATCTGTACTCTGATAAATGACAGGCATCAACCAATCACAGCATAGTAGCTCAGTTATTACGTGTTGAATCGCTATGCTTTGTTCTGCAATTGAAAGTGTCTACTAAAACAATTAGGTTACTCACCCTCGTTTTCTATAAGCAATACTCAACTAGCTAGGCTGTGCCTCACTCGTAGTCTAAATCATCAAGATCTGTTAAATTGACTGCCTTTGGGAAACATGCAAGCAAAATAGCCAGAATCCAAAAACTCAAATCTATCAATAAGTCACTTTCACTCAATTATTTTTTAAATTGATCGGTGACTGGATTACACCAAATAGGTTTGTGTCACTTGATGGGTATGGTTTTTCAGTCATGCAGTGTAAATTTTCGCTGCTTTAGTCCGAAAACTGGGAGGTTCTTACATAGAGTCTAGTCCGTAACAGAGTATAAAAATTACATCACCAGCTCTGAAATTGTGGAGAGCTTTTGATATGACTTGATATAAAAACGCAGGAGTATTTCCTGGTTTAGTGAGACGTTCTTGTTGAACTTACATGTTAACAGGAATTTGCTGCAACAGGGAACTCTTGTACATATGGACGATTCAATCTCACCTAAGCCCCTGTTTTGTTTGTCTTGATATTAAGGATTTACAGTGTAGCATTTTCTATTATTTGTCAAATGCCTAGGATGATTCTAAATATGTGCTTTTGTAATGTAGGTCAGAGCCCACATCAATTCCTTTCCAAGGCAAACATCGCACTATTCCAGGAACAACAACCCAGAGGGCGGTTGGTCATTAGAAAGAATGTACTTCAACTACTTAGAAAAACAATGTGCCAGCTATTGTGGAGAGGAACTACAAAATTTTAAGGAAAGTAGATTAGATATCCACAGCTGGCCTGACTTTTTTAGAGGAGGTCAAAGCAAACCAACATGGTCAACTTTTTGGGAATGAGTTTTTGATCAAGTGACTTAGTTTAAAAAAACCTAAACCAATTAACTAACCATCTGTGGCCTAAAGGGGTTTAATATTAACTAAATAAACAGCTGTTTCGATTGAAGTTGTGTAGAAAATATACTGCAAGAATGCTGAAAAGTATCATAATATTGTGGTAAATAGACAATGCTGAAAGGCATTATGTGTAATGACGAATCGTCGCTTGAATGAAGTTCGCAGGTGTTTTATCAAGTAAGGCAGAGCCACGAATGTATGGATTTACTATTTTTCCTGCCATATGATAATGATTGAAATTAGTACATCAGCACTGAAAGTTTTTTGTTTTCCTGTCGGCAAAAATATAAACCTGTGATAATATTATTGAGAATTATTTTGTTTTCTCAGATGTAGGCAGCAGGAACAGGACACAAGTTCCTGCCAAACTAAATGCAAATATATCTCTGCATATGTATCAAGACGTCATTAATGGAGAGTTCAATCTGGGATTTGTGCCTCCACGCATGGACACTTGCGCTAAATGCAACAAGTTATGCCTGTCCATTAAGGCGCCTGTGGGAACTGCGGAGAAAGAACAGAAGGCGAAGGAACTGGCAAATCACCAGAAGAAGGCCCTGCCTGGCTATGAAATGAAGAGGGAAGACAAGCAGGAAGCTGGAATGAAAAAGCACGATTTCCAACAAAATCTCCAAACGCCAAATCTGAAGCACAATATGTTCTATAAGCGCCAGTTGTGGATGTACAACTTTGGAATCCATGACTGTGTGGCCGACCAGGGGTACACGTTTATGTGGGAGATTGCTTCCTGCTTACATCAGTTTCTCACCGAGTTTAACACAGGAGCGAGGTATGTTTCAGTTATTTCCTTTACAAATCTCAGATTCAGAAAAACTGCCAAGGGATTGTTTAAGACAGTATTTCTGGCAAGCGATTTTCAAGACTTTTGTAGCGCCAAAATGACAAACTTTATTTGAGGAAATACCTGGTTTCAAAAATTGTAAATAGATATAAGTGGGCAAGCGTTACTAGTGTTGGCCACAAGTAAAACAAACAGGAGTGTTGTTAGGCATTACAACATTCGTTTTTCTCTAACTGTGATGTACAGTTTTCTATGATGCACTGTAATAATTTTAAGATTTAGGACTGTTTATTGTTTATTTATTGATATAGTTAGAATGTTAGTCATTAATTGATCATGTATGTTTTCTTTAGATATTTTTGATATTTTTCTTGGCATATTAGCATGACTGTATTGCTAGGGGCCTAATCAGCCTCATCAACCTGAGTTGAAATAAAGTTACTTACTTACTTACTCACTGCAAAAATGACACTTTTGCACTTTTGCCAAACACTAGTTTTGGTTTTATTTGTTCTTGTGGATATATTATTTGTAACCATTAGATTCAAGCTGTGTGTTTAAACACTATGATCCATCAAATATTTTCACTTGCATGCCATTGACCTAAGTTCTTCATGTGACTGAATATTCCCCTAGCTAAGACTGGCAGATATCCGCGTGATATTCGCCACTTTTCAAAATTGCGCATGCTGTGAAAAATATTTAAAGGATAATAAACAATAGCCTCCATTTTGCACGAAAATATGCTTGGATGTTAATCCCTGGATATTGTGGAGGCTATTGTTTATTTAATAATACATTTACCATATCTTTTATAGGTCGCTTCTAAGCTACTCTGATGGCTGCATGGGCCAGAACAAAAACCTCACCATCATTAGTCTCTATGCAGAGCTGCACCGAACTGGTGTGCACAAGGTACTCAACCACAAGTACCTCATGAGGGGACACATGTTCCTACCAAATGACATCGATTTTGGCCAGATTGAGAAGAGGAAAAAAATGCCACAGTGCACCTCCCTGAAGACTGGTTCAGAGTGGTTAGGGAGGCAAACCAGCTTAAACTGTCCATCGTCTGCGAGATGAAACAGCTGGACTGTTAAGACTGGACGTCCTTCCTCAAGTCCAGGTACATGGGTGATAGTAAATTGATAATAGCGGGGTGGGTTTCAGGGATGAGATTTTTGATTCTGATGTCAACATATGTATATATGTATACTGCACTAGTTATGCAATGTTTTCGAATGGCATGCCTTGAAATATTCCACGAGTGGGATATTCACGGTATGCCACAAGAAAACATTAGGGCCATTTATACGAGAAAAATAATCCGCGGCTTACACAAACCGGGGATTAAACAAGACATGAACTTGCCGCATAAACGGTACATTTTAGCCAGTTCATGTCTTACACGAGCCACAGATAACATAAGCTGCAGCTTGTGTAAGACGAGGGTTTTGAACTCGGCTTAAGTAAGCTTATGTAAGACACAAAGCCACTTGTATAAATGGTATTACATCTTGTTTGCGGCCTACGTAAGACACGAACTCACACTGCGCAAGTTTTTCCTACGCTTGCTCGAGATGCTTGGATGTGATAGTTGATGGCTTATCCGTGAGGAGTACAGGCCCAAAAAAGCAATTCCTGGCAATATACAGAAGAGAAAGAGTTTCTTGAGATATGTAAACAACAAAGGGTGACAGACAAGCTGGACAATTGCATAACTTCTGCAGGCATAAGTGAAATGTTTGTCATGAAGTGAGTGGACAAATTTGTTCAAACTTTGAAGGTTTTTGTTTGTTCATGTGTCACTTTTGACCAATGAAAGGTTACTATGTCATGAAATTTACAATGTTTAGCATATTTTGTCACTTGCCAGGTAAGTTTTGCCTGAGTCTCTGCATGTTTGGTTTGTGTTTCTTTGCAATGGAGATTCAAAACATGTCAAAGTATGGAAGGAGTTCTCATTCAGGATTTTTCATCCTGTGTATTATCAAGCTTATCAGGTGAAGATTTCACATTCTCAATCATTGACAGAATTATACAGGATGGAGGTAACCAAATTAAGCTTACAGGTTTAAATTCTGTGGAGTTTGAAACAATTTGCACTGCAATAGTGGTGCAGATACTGCCAGGCCAGACATTTGAAGGATTGTACAGGAAGACGACCTTGAACTCAACTAACTTCCTATCTATGTCAATTTCTGAAATCATCGAGGAGTTTATAGAGAAGGTTGGGAACGACAAATTTCAATGTCGGCCGCTTCACGGGCTTTAAAAACGGGCTCACTACTATCGGGTCAGCAAAATTCCATGACTCAAAGTTTGTCTTTACAATCTCACATGAAATAGCTGCTGTTACTGTAATATTAAACTCATGAAACTCTTTGGCAGATTTATAACACTCGCCCAGTATCTCCAATTTCCACTTGAATTTACAGCTTCATTTTGAATTTACACAACCATGGAAAACCAGAGAAATTTAATGTTGATAACACTTGAACAAAATCACCAGATAATCAGTGTTGTAAATTTAATGTCATAGTCATCAACGTCTCCTTGGTCAAGTGACACATGGACTCAAATGGTTGCATCATGTCATCAGGATAATTTTGTTGCACTTGAAAGTCTGCTGAAAGTCACCAATTTAGATAATGTTTTCAATGTTATACTGTTGTTGCTGGATTGTTATTTGGTCAAAAATAAAATGTGAAGTGTTTCAATATGGAGACAGAGCATGTACATATATCGCACAGGTAATTCTAGAAAAGTTTTAATGGAAACCTTCCACTTAAAGTATGCTTAACAAGTGTCAGCTTAAATTGCCACAGTGATATTAAGTGGTTGTTATGTAAAATATTTTTAAAGGCATATCATTGTAAAGGAACCAATATAAATTATTTACAGTTAAAGTAAAGCAGGTTCCATCCAGGGTTTAAATTCTGTTATACCATGCCAAAGAAAGAAAGAAAACAGTCCAGTAAGTTGTTGTTAATGAAAGCTAAACCAGAAATTTAATTAAATAATTTACCCAAGTTTGTTTGAGGAAAAGTTTGTTGAAGCTAAATATCATTATGATTTTTCAGATCAAACATGGAGTGGACAGAGGAACGTGACAACCGCTTGTATCAAGAAATTTTAGTACTTGAACCCTTTAAGTACAAAAAAGGAAGCATTTCTTGAGGCCAAATCTGGGAAAAATTTACAAAAAATCTGAATGGCCTTAAGTTTCCCCGAATCGAAGTCAGTACGTGTGCTGTTAGAAAGAGATAAAGACTGCTGAGTGAGAAATTTAAAGCAAAGATGAAAGACGAAGAGAAGGCAAGTGGAATTGAAAAAAAAAGTGCAGCTGGAGACACCGAGGAAACTGACCATAAGAAAATTGACAACGCAAAAGCAGTGGAAATGGAAAGCTTGGGCAGAACACAGACAAGGTAACAGAATGAAGAGGAGAACGTGAAACTAAAGCACAAAATTCGTAGAAGTGGAGGTGACACAATTGCATATTTGTTAAAAAAAATTATCTTGTTCAGAAGTGGAAAGAGCAAGAATTGCAGCTGCAAAAGCAACCAGTTGAAGTCGAGGGTAAACGGGAAGATCACTCAAGAAAACAACATCAGGATATAAAGAAAATCTTGCTAGAACAAACTAAGCAGCAACAACAGCAGATGCAAAATTTTCAGCAGTTTTCAAAGGGCCATTGGTTCTCTTGTTGTGGAGAAGGCATGCTGCTCCAGATTGCAAAGTAGACCAGAATCAGCCAGCATACCTGAATCATGCCTTCTACCCTCTTAAAGAGATCAGATTAATGAGTATTTTACTTCAGTGAAGTCAGGGTATAATACTTCCAAATCTCCCCCTCCCAAAAGAGAAAAAAACGACAAATTAAATTAAAACAATTACCTACTGGGCCGTACATGTTGGCTATCATGCCATTAGGTAAGACAACAGACTGGTACTTGAGACCGTGTACTTGCTTATGTCAATTATAAACGACCCTCTGGTTTTGGTCGGGTCAACAAATTGGCCTTACTGTTCCATCTATAAAACCAAAGCAATTGCATAATGGACTTCCTTTTGAGTCAATCGCATGGGCATAGCTTTCAAGAAGTGGAGGGTTTAGAAACATATTATTCCACTGAGTTAGTCTGTGATTGTGCTCTTGATAAACTGTATCCATCACAAGGTTGAATGTCATACTCAGCTCTGCAACTGGGCGACCAAATTGTGGAATTAAATTGCTGTATCTGCATGGGTAAGGAAATTGTCTCAGTTTCATACAAAGCACTTCTACTCCATCACAGTGAAAGACTGAGGGAGCTGCAAGGTCTCTAAAAGGACAGGAACATCATTCTTATGAAAACAAAACTCAGCCAAACATTTGCTGTCAGTGTTAAAGGGGAACTCAAGGCTAATTTTAACTATTTTTTGTATTGATGTTAACATAGGATGGATCAATTTGACAGCAATAATTTATATTGACGATGAATGATTTTATGAAAAAATCCATCCAAAGCTTCAGATTGCACCCGCCATGTTCCTTTTCATCGCGGGAGCTTAAACGACCAGCGGATTAAGATGTGACGCCAGATCGTGATGCCACATTGCTTCACTTTTGTTCTGCTTGGGGAGTTTAGCGAGCTGAACTGAGTATATTGAGCTAGTTTAGTTTCAGCCGCTTCAAAACGTCTGACGACGAAACCACTTCGCATTCATCTCAATCAAGTCTTTCTATTGACGATGAAAATATGCCTGAAAATGTGATTCTGCCGTACCAGTTCGAACCAGAGTTTTCTTCCAACGAAGGTGTAGAAGGAGAATTAGAAGAGGAGCATCAACACGACGATGAAAATGCTCGTACCAGAAATTCAGACTGGTGAGAGTTTCTAGATATATTTTCTAACTTAAGCAATGCAATTTAACTGAATCGTCGTGGCACACCATGAATTAAACAGTGTTTGATGTTTTGGAGATGCTGTGAAGATCAAACGCTCATGTGCTTGAGAATTGTAAACAAACACAATAAAATAAAAATAAAACTAAAGTCGCTCTTGCATGTTTTTGTCCGTTTTATTCATAGCTATTGTGATCTCACAAGCATTTAGAGAGGCAATATCCACTGCTAAGCTATATTTTAGACCTTACTAAACCAGTTTAAAATCACCCTCCTGGAGTAAAGCTGGTTGTACCACGATTCTGTAATATTGAATCCCAGTTCCTATCAACAACACAATATACTCCATTTATTGTAGAACCGTAACAAGATTATGAAACATAATTTTTAAGCTAACCTACTTTTTTTAGAAAAGGAACGATTGCCATCGTTACCTCTGAAATGAAACAAATAACTTTTAATTTAGTTATTAGTAACCTGTATGTTTGGTTTGTTCTAGTGCTGACAAACTGAGCGGTGTTTGAGCTTCCAAGTGGTTCTGGTTCTTGTTTAGAAATCAGAGAAAAACGCATGTAAGGCTGTTTTCTATCACAATCAGAACGCAAAAATGTTATATCAGATTAGATTCTGCTATTCTTCTTCAAAAGGATAGGTTTGCAGCCCCCTTTTAATTTACAAAGAAAATATTACTGACAGAATCTGTTGCATACCTATAACTAGGCCAGATTCTCAGACATTAAATGATAAAGAACCTTCTTAGTTATCCCGAAAAGTTTGGTTATGTTTTTAGTGTGCAATAAATCCGAGTCAAACAAAGCTTCTTTACTTTAAGTGTACATGTGGAAATTGCCAAATACTGAACAGAAATGAGGAATGTACGTGCTGTTTAGAGTTTCCTCAAATGTGCGACAAAAACAGTCACGCAGTAGAGATGGGGGAGGTTGCTGAAACCCCAGTTTGTATAACTCAGCATCCAGGTTTCCAAGCTGTTTTCCAAGCTGTTTGTCTCAACAGATGGGTGCTGCAGACAGCCTGGTACCAATATAAGCAGCAATATTCTCAGTCCTATGGAGGTCCCCAACATAAACTTAACAGGCACATAGCCTATCGTCAACTTGTCAGATGCTGCTGGGGTATTCTTGGCAAAGAAATGAGTCCCTTTGCCATCATGTGCAGTGTGTTGCATTAGAGCACACTTTCCTCCACCAGAATTTGAAGATGACTTCCAGTTCGAGGGTTTTCATTTTCCAGATAAATAAGAAAAAGCAGGTTCATATGGTGACAAAAAAATTATGCACCCTTTGTGCTTTGACTCTATGTTTTAAATTTGATTTTTTTTGGTAAAAACCAATAATATTAACCATTAGGACATCTACAGTCATCCAAAGTCATTGTTGTTTTGTAAACAAATTATATAATTTCTTAGGGAAAGTCCCACAAAGAAACAAAGATTAAAATACATGTTCTACTGTTTGTAAAAACAGGAAATGATTTTCTGTCTTTTACCTCATACACAAATGCTAATTGTTTTTTTGACTTTGCGGGGGGATTGGTTTTATTTTACAAATAAAGAAGGCTAAGCCATGTATTACACTGTGATAAAAGATGACAGGCATTTTAGAACACAAGGGAAATGTAGAGAATATGAGCCATAGGTGAATAGTGTTTTCTACATTTCTCGAGTGTTCAAATGTCCGGAGTATTTTATCACAGTGTAACACATGGCTTAGCCTTCTTTATTTGCCTTATGATATTGAGGTGATGGGGCGAAAAACAATAAAGCACACTTTTTCTATGTTACTCAGATAAAACTGGGTTTTTGACCAATCAGAGCGTGCCCAGGGTCATATCTATATTATGATGGATGATAAAATGTCATGTCAAAACAATCCAAATCCCTTCAGTGCAGAGATCACTGATTCCCCTGGGAAACAATAGCTGTAATTAACGACTCTCATTCATTTGAGTTGTACTTGATCACAGTTGCATGCAAATTAGTCCACATTCGTGCAGCCAAATTGTAGGGTTTTTATCGGTTAAACCTGGTCCGGTGTTTATGGAAAAGTTCTTGTTTTCTTGGAGGTGCACTCCCTGAGATGTTTTTGGGGAGATGGTGTGCTTCAGGTTCAATTTCAACTTCACCGGTTTCACAGGCATTGGTAACAGTGTCCATCAAAACCATAACATGTGCATAGGACTTTTTTTTTTCTTCTATTGGCTTAGCCACCCACTGTGCCTTTGGGAAGCTAACCTTGCACCTGGCTTCACCAGCACGTGGCCCAGATTGGATGACTGCCTGCTTTCTTCCACAGTTTGCATTGTGATCGAGTGCTGTGAGTTGTGCGTGTGCCACCATGCCTTTGTGTGAAAAATGCTCACGCTTTGGACAGTACTTCAAATATTCAGAGTGATACACCTCAAGCTCTCCAGTGTGGCAAAATTCAGTCAGCTTCTCAATGTCCTTGAACACCCCCTCCTCAAGGGCAACATAGGCAGGGGTATCAGGCTTCAGCTACTTCCTTTTCCTGATCTGAGCACTGGTCAGTCTTGGATGGCAACACTCATGAAAGTGGGTGTAGCCATTCCACTTGTGTTTGTTTGTCACATGAAACAGGACTGCCACTTTTCTTTCAGCACTTCAGCATTGCCATCACATGTTGCAGAACACCACCACATGTGGTTCGACACTGAACGGATCCATGGAAGGAGATCTTCACATCCTTTCACTTTAGCCTTCTTGGAAAGTTTTTTATCACCCACTTTGACAAATGCCAAGCATCATGCTGGTGGTCAATTTCACCATGGTCCTTTTTAATGGAACTTGAGATGAAAGTATGGTGGTCGGTGGCACTTCTCTTTATGGTGACTTCTTCTCTGGCAAGGTCGTGAATGCACCTCTTGAACCCTTCCTTTTTCATCACATTAGATGAAGTTACCTCTGTTATCTGTACAACATTGAATGCTGCCACCTTTCCTTCATCTGTCATCATAGTGTATGTGCAATATTTGGCATTGTGACCTGGACTGTCACACCTTCCATCCCCAATCAAATTGACTGGCCCTTTCCTGTTAACTTCATCTAATACTGAACTCCTTTCCTGTTTCCAGGCTTTGTGTACCACAGGAAAAATACTTGTTTTGTATATTGTAATATGTGGTATGGCTGAAGAACTTAAAATTTAGGAAGAATGAAAACTGGACAATATGAGAAAATGTATTGCCACTAAACAGAATGGCAGCTGAGGAGAGTAAATTACCTGCTGCAATACTTTTTATCAGTGGCTGTGAATTCCAGCAAGTCAGATGGTTATTGACACACAGCATTTTCACTGAAAACATACTGCCACTAGTTGTTTCAGTGGATTCAAAAATGGTTCCACCACATTTTGAACAGAATTTTAGAAGTAACTTTAGGCATGTCTCAAAAACCAGGAATTTTTGCTCAGGGTGTCCTTCTGAATCTAACTCATAATCTGTGTCATCTGAAGATGAACCTACATTATCAGTCATTTCACACTTGTATTCCTCATCATCATCATCATCATCATTCACAACCAAGGGAGACAGTGGTGGATCAATTGGGGACTCCTCACCTGATGGATAGAATTGTTCAAACAGGGTACGTTTCTTTGGTTTACTGTCAGTGTTTATATTTTCTTCAGATTCCTGTTTCTTTTTGTCAAATTTATAACAATCAACAGGTCGAAAGCCAGGGTAAATTCCCCCACAATTTTTTTCCTTTTCATCTTTTACATGGCTACTGTGACCAGAAGGGCAAGGGTTCGCACCATCAGGAGATTCCCTGATTATCTCAACCTGTGTCCCAGTATCAGTGAAAGTCTTGACTGGCTGTGGCACTGGTGTTGAAACTACTGGATTGGTTTGTGTGTACTCAGAACGAGTGATCACAAACCTTGCTCCCACACAACACTGAGTACTCACATCTTGCAAAGAAACACTTAAATTCCCTGGGCTGGTTGCCATTGAACTGGCTGACTCAGCTGGTTCTTCGATAATGATGCAAGCTCCTTCTGGTTGAGTGCTTTGTGGCACAGCTTGAAAAGTCTTAAGAACAAGAATTTGACGTTTTAAAATGCATACCGAGGTACTCACTGACTGAGAATTTATTTAGTCAGAGCCACCAAATCAATACAACCAGTGCTTTGCAGCACAGCTCAAAATATCGTAAGAACAAGAAAATGCCACCTAGCAATCAAATTAATACAACTAGTGTAAATACACTACGTAACACTTCACCATTAATCGATCGACTGATGAGGATAGTACCATTTGAAGAAATAAAGGAGACAAGACTACTAGACAAGAATTTTAGTTCAGGAAATTTTATTACATTTGAGAAAAATACAAGTCTGAGTTCAATATTCGACACTCACCTTTTGTCGTAACTCTTCTGCTCGCTGCTGGCTCTCATGATTCTCACTACTTATTCTAGGTTTCTTCGGTTCAGGCCCAAAAGAACACACCAAGGGTATTGCATCACGTTTAAGACGTCTTTTGACCTTTAGCTCGGGCATTAACTGTGCTTTCAAGTCCGTTTCAAAGCAATCATCAGTGAAATGTTCACTGCACACATAACAGTTTTGTAATGGAAGATTATCCCTTCTGATCCTTGCTAACCAGGCTTTTTGTAATCCTTTATCATTGGGAATGCGATGGTAACTAATGTTAGAAGTCTTAGACGAATGGTTAATACAACCAGGCACACAGCAGTGGACCATTATCACTATTCCACAGCGAGATTATATGGAAACAAAACTACATAAATATTTCATGAGCTGAGCTACTAAAGTTTTGCGACTGAAAAGCACGTGAACTTCGGGCAATCGTGTTTCACGATATGACGTCAGTCGACATTCCACTGACCATTTCAGCTCCCGCATTCCAAAATCAAGATGGCGGGTCATTCACGAAACTTTGGATCGATTTTTTAATAAAAATATTTCACGTGGGTAAGATTTATGCCAACCAAAATACTCCAGGTAATATTATTGATATAAAATTCTCTTAAAATAGGCCTAAGTTCCCCTTTAATCGAGCGTGCAAAAATGATGCAAGTAACCCTAAGAAAAAATGAAAACCACTTCAGCACTTCAAAGGCGTTGAATCACTTTGGTATACCTAGCAATACTTCCAAAATCCGTTCAAACACGTGTTTAAGCCTAGGGCCAAAAAAAATACGAAAAAAAAGAACCAAATTCAGGATTTACTGATGCCTCGTAACAATTCTCCTCCTAACTCCCCGTAGAACAAAATCTTGCCAAAATACATTAATGTAATTTATGAATTTTGTTTGGCATGACAGAAGCACAACATTTGAATCACTGCCGTGCCAGAGTTGTGTAGCACAGCAGAGCTTGTCGCAATTAATTGCTTGCCATACTTAATTCAAAAGATTGATTCAGATGCCGTGCTTCTGCTGTGCTTTTGTCTAACTTAATTCCTAAATTTAGTTCAGCACAACAGAAGCATGATGTCTGAAATGGGCCTAATTTACTCTGGCTTTCTTGCAGGTGATACATGGCGTCACATGTGCGCATGCTTAAATAAAGGGCATGTGCAATTCAACTCTCATCCAAGGTTGTAAAAGCCAGTCTGATCAAGGATCGCTTGAAAACCCACTGTACAACCCACAATGAAATTTTTACAGTTGATTCATAGGGGTGAATCACGTTTTGAGCCAAAATTTTAAAAAAATCTGTAAGACTGATTTTCAGCTATTTTTAATTTCACATATTCTTAGTTTGCAAAGAATCTGTCTTACAGATTTTTATTTCACTTTGCATGAATATTAAACCAGAGCCAATTACTAATTCCTGAAATTTTGAGGTGGGGTCATAGGGTAAATTTTGAGAAAAACCTGATTTAAGGTACCTGCTCAGGCTAATTTTGGTCATTTTAAATGCAAAATGCAGTTCACAGTATGTCCCAAAACACTTTAAAGGCTTCAAAATAATATTCACAAACTTGTATGGTACACAAAACATAACCTGTTTTTTATGTGTCAGAGACCTCCTGGTGGGGTACTTAATGGTTCAAGAAAAGTCCAAAAGCAAAAATGTAAATGCATAAATATAAATAGAAGTAAGTTTTCTGTGGTTGTGGAAGACCTTTATTGAAAAATCCTTGAAGTTATTGCAGCAGGACTAAAAATTACCGTATTTACCCGTGTATTAGTCGATCTCGTGTATAAGTCGACCCCCAATTTTTGAGGCCAAAAACTAGATTTTCTTAATTTCCAGGTAAGAATTTCTTGGAAAACTTATCTTGTATTTCTTAAAATTATCTTTCAGCTACCACAGATATGTAAACAAATCCCAGCATGTTTCAATGCGTAGTTTTAAAGCTTATTATGGCACGTATACGAGCGTTTTACCCAGTTTAGCAACACATGTGCATGCAGACTTTTCGATGATAATTTTTGTAAAATGCTCACAAAAATCAAACGAAAGGATTTCAAACAAGCCTTTTTAAGTGCAAAGAGATTAAAAGTGGCTTTATAAGACAGGCAAAACACCAAAGAAGCTCACGACTTTCAGAACAACACCATAAACAAAGTGCAAAGCGTGTGTTGGGAACTTGGTAGTCAAGCCTTGAAATCGGTCAAGTACTGGTACAGAAGTCCTCGCACTCGTATCATGCCAGGTTACCAAGCAGAGAAGTTCCAAGCGCGAAAGATATTTTCTCCGAGCGGCTTTACTACAGCTTTATTTAAAGGAAAAATATTGGTTCTTTATGACAAAATTGAGCCAGTGAGTGTCTACAAGATCCAGGTTAAAATTTAACGAGTAAATGTTGATGCATTTTAACTTGAAGCTCTGATATGGAGAGACAGATCGCTAAGCGAACGTACGTTGTAAACTGTGCTGCCGCTTATCACATGTTTGTTAACATTGAAAGACAATTATTATGCTAATTATTTGACTGGCGCTTGGATCTCAAGTTTTGACCCATGTATAAGTCGAGGGCGAATTTTTGGACTGATTTTTAGGTCTTGAAAGGTCGACTTATACACGGGAAAATACGGTAACTTCCAGGGACTCACACATTTTATCACTTGCATTAGTCTCTTCCCCCAACCACACATTTCTTTGTTATTACCCTACGAAAGTGCCTGCCAAGTTTTGGGGAAAACAGGCCTTTTGTTGTTTCATAAAACAGAAATTTGCCTGTGAATGCCACTCCATTCATGATATTTTTTGCATAAAATGTGTCTGGAAAGGAAAACTTCAAGCAAATATCAATAAAACAGTCGATAAAATCCTTCGTGCCGGTTTTTCCACCATATTGAATTTATTTCTGCTGATCAATAGGCCTGAAGACTTAGTTTAGCCTCCTGAGGTTGTTTTGTTGATCGGTTGCTAAGGAACATCATGCTGGGACCAATACTAGCATGCATCACATCCCGTAATGCGAGAGTAAACAATTGACCTATTCATGCAATGTGGCGCGCAATAAGCTATCTAAACACGACAGAACCAAATTACTAAAAGAAATAGCTGAAAAAGCAGCAAAAACAAGGAGTCAGAGTAGGATGTAAAACAAAAGTTTGCTTTGGCAGCTAACTGGAGGGAAGAGCCATACCAGAGCAGTGATCATGAAAAAGGTGTTTGCAAAAGAGAGCTATGTCAGTCCTGGGAAAACAAAGTACTGGTCACAAAAGAGTGGTCCCACACAGGTTGTACCTTACTTTTACTTTTAATTAAGTTCAACCACCAGCCTGTCTGTTTATGTTCCAATCTTCTTGGAACAATTTTAGAAATAGCACATACACATCATCGCTTCTGCATGCATTGCATGCCGTTTATTTATAACTGCTCATGGCTATGCCAAATTTTCCAGAACATTAAAGCAGTGTCTTGGTATTAGCTGCATATCTAAGAACCTCTATTATGAAACCATCAAGCTGGTTTTTTTTAATACTAGTGTGTGAATCACATAAATTGCAGGGGTATGTTGTGCTGACAATAGTCTATACAGAAACAGTACATATAAGTTAAGCCCTTTATTACGAGCTCTGTATGCGTATTTCTGACGAAACCAAACTTTAAGTTGTGACTGTGATTACTATTGATAAAACACAATCTTTGAAATTAAAGTGATGACGAACAAAGGTATATCAGACATGCTCACTTCTGTATACGACATAAAAGATTTGAATGAGACAGTACAAGTTACACATGTGGATGGATCGAGTGGTTCCAGGTTCGAGCTCATGCTTGATAAAACCGCAAACCAATGGAACAATGGGACCTCCTAGTGTCTATGACAATAGCTCAAGATTTCCCGGGAAAAGCATTGCATTGCAACATTTTTTTTTTATCTCACTCAGTGGAGTTCAATTCAGGATGGCAACATAATGTGGGCAAAGATGCCAAAGGCAAAGCAAAGGCAAAACCCGCACCAAAAAGGTTAAAGGCAGAAAATGTACCGCTGAAAAACAAGACATTAAGGAATCGACAGACAGTTTAAGAAATACTCTTACTGCTGAAATGAGTTCCCTTGGGTAGGTTTCATTTCCGTCACATGCCAAAGAATCTTGTTCGCAGCCTGCACTGACGTTGACTTTGATTTTTAAGCTACTTGATCCAAGGATATTCGAACGCTCCAGATCTTCAGCAGATGCCGAGATTGTTGAAGGTGTTTGGCCAAACCAAGAGCCTTTGTCGCTTTCGGCAAGGTTTTTTTTCCTTCCTTGACAATATGGAGCTTTTTCTTTCTTTCTTCTTTATGCCGGTTTTTTCGTTTTCTTTACCCAAGGACTTCTTTCTGCTTTTGATTTTTCCATAGGAGTTAGCGTAAAGAGCTTCCACGGGGGAAATAATACAGTCAGATCAAATAAATATCAATTTCCACTGGCTGATCTATGGGAAAAAATGAGCATATTATGTATCAAACTGTGTATTGGATAGATTGATCAATATTTTGAAGAAGCATGTGGGATCAAGTCACCATTTTTGCCAGACACAGTAGAAGTGTGGTTGGATGTTTTTTAGTGCTTTTTAAGTTATTATCTATTACCATGATTGTTTACCAAAATTACAGAAAATTACAGAAAATTACAGAAAATTTGTCCAAGAATTTGGTAGAAAATTTGTCCAATCATACGTGTAGTTGTAAATAATTGGTTGGGCATGTGACAGTGTAAGTCAGGCATGGTTTGACGATGGACAGCTTTTTTGAGCTATTGTTTGTTTTGTGGAAAGTTTGTTCTGTTGTTTGTAAGCAATAACAATGGTGTGTCTGGGATTTTCTCTTCCATGGCCATACTTTTCTACTTCACTATTGACTAGGTACTAAAATTTTTAAGCAATGCATTCAGAGGCATTGAATTAACCACATGTACATTGTTGTGTTTTTTTTCCTGTAATGTCAGTGACTGAGAAGATGGCCTTAAGCTACTCAATGAGGACCTGACTTTCATAGACAATGAGCGTGAGAGTGATGATAGTGAATTCCAACCACTTAGTAGAAATCTGCAATCTGAGGTTTTGAATTATGATGAAGAAATACCTACATGAATAACACTCTTCCTGCAGGATTATTTATAAAAATCAGTAATATTAATTTTAGTCAACAATATTCTGCAAAACCAAGCAGAAATGCTTGTTACTTGACACATTAATAGTACGAGAATTCATTTGGTAACTAAAACATTATTTCTTATGCAAAGTTGTTACCAAATTTGCTTCGAGCTACACAATGCAGGATATATGTTTGTGCAGTTAACAGATGCAGGGGCTGTCATGACAATATTTGAGTAGTGAATTGATCTGTTGAATGAGGACAATTTATTGTTGATAGCTTGTCCTGTTTTAAAAGCTGTAGACACCACAAACTTTTTGTATTTTGTTTGTTATTCAAATGCACAAATTGCACTTATAGGTCGAAGGGTCAGTAATAGAAGAATGTAGAATGTTTGACTGTGAGAAATCTTTGTTCCTAACACTCTGTTTTTCACATTTCTAGTGAAGGGAACTATGTTTGTGCGAGTGAAGTTGATGAATTGGACGAGACATCTATAATGGAGTTTACTGAAGTCGTAGCCGTGCCTGTCGAGAATGGAAGCTTAGCAGTACTACAGACACCAACTTCTAGTAATACGGAGCCAGATAAACCAAGTTCAGGTTCAGAATTAGTGTGGACCCAGACAGGTAATGAGTACATGAGCCAGTCATCAATACCAAAGCATCAGCATGAGTATGGCCCTTGCAAACGCTTTTCAAAAAAAGAAGAAATTCTGCATACAGAAGAACTTGGTCATATTAAGGGAATAAAAGTAATCTACTCATTGGATTTATTACTGCCGCAGTTTGCAGGCCCATGCAAGTATTCAGGGTGCATTCACCAGACTACACTAGAATACTCACTGTTGGGTACTTGTGCAATAATATGATGGAAATGTCCAGCAGGGCACAAAGGAAGGTTTTGTACATCAGGGGATGTGAATGGCATCATGTCAAATAATCTCTAACCTGTAGCCACAATTCTTATATAAGGAAACATTTTTCTAAAAAATTGAAAATTTTGCAAAGCACCTAGGACTTGAATTCATTTCAGCCTCAACTTTTCAAAGAGTTCAGAAACTGTACTATGCCCCTGTAATTGATGAGTGGTGGCAAAACATGAGAGAAGAATTGTGGGCACAATTTGCCAGTGAGCAGCTTTCTGATGTGGTGATGGCCAGTGTGACTCCCCTGGCTTTTCAGCCAAAAACCTTTGCTACTATGTAATGGAGGTGACAATTGGGTGTGTTATTGAAATAGAAGTTCTTGTCAAAACACATGTCGGCTTAAAATCAAGTAACATGGAAAAGAAGGCCTTGAACAACTGTCTTCAAAGACTCCACACAGTCCTGAATCTCCTTGAAGTTTGCACAGATGCATCATCTATTAATAAACTTATAGTTCATATAATGTAATAGTGTGGGTCACGGTAGCTCTGAAAAGAACTGTTGTTGGTGACTAATGTTTCGACAACCTGAGTGGAAGTCATCTTCAGAGTCAAGTGAATGTTTGTCAGTTGATGATGTCATAAGTCTGGTCCGTTGAACATGATTGGTTAGTTTAGCCATGATGGTATTGGCTGACTTGTGTTAAGTTTGTCATCAGTCATTGGTCAGTTTTGATCCGTCTATTGTTAGTCAAATTCGTCGGTTTTTGGTCCATCCATTCTTACTCAAATTAGGTCTGTCTGTTAGAAGTCCGTTTGTCGGTTTCGTTTCCATCATGGATAAGTCGTTTGTAGTTGTTGACCTCTGTTAAGAGGCGTTTGTTCTAGGTTAGTGTACTAGCTTTCCACAGTCAGTCACTGAAAATATTTTGTACTGTAGTTTAAGCACTGAGCAGAGTCCCAGTCAATGTTGTGGTTTGTCAGTTGATGATGTACAGCAATGTGATTGTTGGCATCACCATTTCTCATGGCTCGTTTGTGTTCAGTCAGTCTTGTGTTACATCAGCGTGCGGAGGTGGGTAATATAATAGCTGTCTAGCTAGCTAGCCTGGGGGCTTAAGGTTTCTGCAAATAGATTTGGCGCCAGAAATGACCTATAAAACTAGACACATGCAAACTAGAAATGTGATTCTTTGCACGCAATGAGTCAAATCAAAGACATTTCTGATGGAGTTAGTGAAGGAATTGGAGCTACCAACAAACTTCTCACAGGAATTAGATGCTGTGTATGTGCTTGTTCAGGGGCAACAATACAAATTCAATGTGGCCAAACAGATGCACCAAAAGACCTAAAAAACACTCCGAAAAGCAAGCAAGAAGGAACACGAGCCACCGGAGGAACTACAACGTACGTTTGAATGAAATTTAATGGAAAATGTGCTGAAATGGAACAAGAGGGAAGTAGCAAACAACAGGTTCTGGAGTATAAACCTGCTCAAAACTACAGTATTACAGAAATGGTTGAATTGTCAGGAGTCCCCCCCACTACAATCCTGAACCAGAATTGGCACAGCTCTGTATTGCTGTAGGAGACAGTACGCACAAAGAAAAAGTAGAGAAGCAAATAACAGAGCATCTAGACATCAAAACATTCCTGTGGTACAAGCACTTCAGAGATGTGAAATCGTATGGCCTACAGGCAGAAGATGGATGCAAGGGAGACCACTACCACATATTAATCAAACGACCGTTCCGTACAAAGAATGGACGAGAATACCGTGCATCGCAGTCATATTTCAATCAGCAACTCCAGACCTTGTGCCAGACGTACCAATTGCCACCACACAGCTTGAAGCAGGTAGGAAATATCAAGAGCTACTTAAAGTACCGCAGCCAAAAACCAAGGCAACTCATGAGATGGTCCATGGATTTCGACTCACAGATGCACAGACGAGGGGCTTAGTGAACAACAAGTTCTTCAGGAGACAAAACTTCGACCAACAATTGATGAAGTGCTTCAAACTGAACAGCTTTTGGAAGAGGACCTTCGCACGGGGAGAGCACTTGAAGCAATTCTCACAGAAGAAGGGCTACATGACGATAGACGAGAGTACAAGTTTGCTGGTAAGGTGGATGGCTTGGAATGGATTCCAGACCCGAACGAAATTCTGGAAGAAATCTTTGATATAAGAAGTATCAGAAGTTGTGGATCAGAAGACTAACAAGATTAACTGCATAATTTTCACGGGAGAATCAAATGCCGGAAAAAGCATGGTGTGAGAAGCATAATTAAAGCATTCAACCAAGACGAAGTAGAAGAAATCTACCAAGGAAACAACAACTTCATGTTCCAAGACTGCATTTGAAGAAAGAGTTATCATGGCAGAAGAAACGAAATTCGCAAGTCTACAAGCGGAAAGTTGGAAACTACTGCTAGAAGGAACCAGAAGAATAATGGTAGTGGTGAAAAACGGCCCCAATCAACCTCTTGACCCAACACCCATACTGATGACAAACAACGGCCTCCCATGGGATACATGCACGCAAATAGATGACAAGAAAGCATTCCAAAAACAGATGCAAGATATTCTACTGCAAAAAAGCACCATGGTTAGTGAAATATGCACGCAAAGGAAAAGTTGACCCGAGAGCATGGTTAAACTTCGACAAGTAATGGTGGAAAAAACAACAGGAAGAAATCGACACCGGTGAAATAATACACGACTTCGAAGATGAGGATCAAAACAACGCCTGTCTGGGTAAGTGGCACAAAACTTTGTTTCGCACTTTATGCTAATTTATGACGCTAAAATAATCTCGCTTTATTTTTAGAAGCAGTGAACACCATTGATAAATACTTGGAGCCTTCGCAAGTTTGGACAGAAGCAGATAAGCGGACAGAGGAGAAGGACAAGGTGGAGAGCATTCAAACAGAAGAACAACCAAACCTACAACAGCAGTTTGCAGCACAATTCATCCCAGTCTCAGAATGGCACAGAGAGGGTTTTAGACAGGATCCAGCTTCTCAGCCTTATCGAGCTGGGACATTGCATAACAATCAATGGGAATCAATCCTTGAACACCAGTTTGCAACATTTGGAACAACTTCAGAAGATCCAAATCCAGCAACTGGTGCATTTTCAAAACAAAGAAAGCACAAGCAGTACAGAAGAATCCTTGACAACAGTGATTCAGATAGTTGAAACAGAGGTAGAAACTTACTTTTACAGAAAAAGCAATGTCTAAAAACGACACAGATGCACTGCCTGACGTGACTGACAAACAGGGAGCGGGAACTTATAGACCCCCAGAACTTAATTTAGATTTGAGTGATGTTCCATCATGGGATGGGAGAATTATTTTAAAAAATTCAAAAGCAAATTCTGGATGCGCTTTGAAAACACAAAGCCCAGGGTAGTAGAGGAAAATGATTACTGGAAGACAAACTGGTATCGTATTCTGTACGATGACATGAGATTTAGCTTAAGGCCCCGGGATGTAGGGTTAATAAAAACTTTTGACAAAATGAGATTAACACAAGTGGGATTTAAGCGTGAACAATTCCAATTCCTATATGACAAAGAGCATGTGACTTCAGCGGGAGTTCAGCTCGATGCAATAACAGGATCCCCTCCCACATTATGGCAATACATTGACAGTAACTTAAACTTGCCATACCATGACAGTATAAAATCAGACAAAGGAAACACATTGACCTATGACATGGTTGGGAAAACTTGGAGTGATCATATCATGTTGAGAACAGTGAAATTTCCAAAAATACATGGAACAGACAGGGAAGAAATGTACAAACTAAGGCCCCGTCCACACATATCCGAATGTTTTCGAAAACAGGACTTTTTTCTCCGTTTTAGCCTTCCGTCCACACGTATACAGCGTTTCCGATCACTGAAAATGGAGGTTTTCGAAAACGCTCTCCAGAGTGGAGATTTTTGAAAACGCAGATTTATCGTATTCATGTGGACAGACGAAACGGAAGTTTTTGAATACGGTGACCTCATACTTAAGATCCAGTTTTTCCCGCGCAAAGTTTGCATCTTTAAAACCAATATGGGGTCCACTAAAGCTTTCCTCGTTTCATTGTTGCTTGGGCTTGTTTGAAGCCTAATAGCATACTTACAATTACAGGTCGCCTATATAGATCTGCAAGCTGACTACACAAGGAGGCGACTCAGTATAATCAGGCTACTTTCGCTGTCTGTGTTGAAAACAGCAGCTGTTAAACGCCTCAGAGGAGGGCCAGCTAGACCACAAAGGTTCTGGATCAGACCCGGGCAAACAAGCGCGTGGTGGGACAACTTTGTTAACAAAGGTGTTGTACCAGAAGAGTGGAGGGAGAACTTTAGAATGAGCAGAGACTCTCTGTACTCATTGGCAGAAAAGCTGAGACCACATATCGAAGGAAAAGACAGTTATGAGAACGACAGTCGATGTCGTGAAACAAGTGGCAATCACCCTTTATTACTTGAGTGACGAAGGTCAAATACACAAGACAGCTAATGCTTTCGGGAATTCCCGTCAAGTTGTATCCAAAATTGTCCGAAAAGTGTGCAAAGCGATTACCGTTCATCTCGGAAGAAAGTATATCAAGCTACCATTCACTGAAGAGGAGGTTCGTGATTTGGTTCAAAACTTTCACAAGACTTATGGCTTCCCTCAATGTCTGGGTGCCATAGACGGAACACATATCGAAATAAAGAAGCCCTCTGCAAACTACACTGACTACATAAATCGCAAGAGTCGCTTCAGCCTTAATATACAAGCAGCATGTGACTATAAATATCGTTTTCTGGATGTTGTGGTAAAGTGGCCTGGCAGTGTCCATAATGCTAGAGTGTTTTCAAATTCTAGCTTAAATAAATCCGTTAAAAATGGGAAAATACCTCCATGCAAATGCAAGTTACTGCCTGATGAGGATCCTGTTTCTGTTTTTCTGTTAGGGGTTCTGCATACCCCCTCATGCCTTACCTTATGAAAGAGTACTCAAATGGTGGATCCACTGTGCAGGAACAATACTTTGGAATGACCCTCTGCCAATCACAGATGGTAATTGAGTGCTCCTTTGGCCACCTGAAAGTTAGATTTGGAGCTTTAAAAAGAGCTATGGATATAAATTTGGATGAGCTGTCTTACATCATTTATGCCTGCTTTGTGTTACACAATTTCTGTGAGCTAAAGAATGAGAGAATTGGGGAAGAAAAGGTTACAGCCGCCATAGATTACGACAAACACTTTCAACCAGCCGTGGCCCCAAATAACTTCTCAACAGACTGTAATGAGAAAGAAGGAAAGAAAATAAGGAGGATACTCACTAAATATCTTGATCCCTAAAGGTTGCTCCTTGGGAAAAGGTGCACCTAGAAAAATGGGACTTGTCTGAAATTATACTGTAGCAGGGGTAGAAAATTTGGGAGGGTCAAACCTTCTTTACATTTTTGAGGGGGGGTCATGAAAAAGTAGAAGGCAAAAAAGGGAAGGTCACACAAATTTGGTCTTCATAACAAGCATCATATTTAATAGTGTTATAGACCAAGCCCATTGGGAAGGTCAGGAAGTTTAATTTCTAATGCTAGGGAGGATCACAATTTTCAATTGTCAGTTGAAACTCTCAACCCCCTTCCCACTTAATTTCTGACAAGTCCCTAAACTTAGCATTTTTGTAAAAATTCACACAGTTTTTGTTTGGGAAACATTTGAACCCATGCTGGCATTTCTGTTTCTGCTTCGATTACATAATTTGATCAGCTCTATTACCATGGACCCTCTGATTTTAATCAAGCTTGTCAACAACCATTGTGGATTGAAAATATAGAATAATATTAACCTATCAAAGGACTGAAAGTTAGTATTATTCTCAAAAGATTATGAAAAGTAGAATAATGCTATATAATAATGCTAGAATAATGCTAGAATAATGCTATGGAAGGTGATATAACTCTGGCTAAGGAGCATTTATAATCTATCTAGAAGGGGGACAAAGAGTTTTTTTTTCTTCCCTTGCATTTTTTGAAAGCCCCCTTCCCCTGATGTTATAAGTTAATATGCTCAAGTCCGACTTAAAAAGTTAATATATTTTGGTGTTCAAAGCAACTATTTGCCAAAGAAATATTTGTTTCATGACTTCGGAGAATGCAGTGTGGGTAGCCAACAAGATACTGTAAGCTTTCTTCCTTTTTCCTGTAGGAGTGGGGGTATGCTAACCCACACAATTTTAATCTCACACGATGACTAGAAATTAAATTCTTAAAAATTAAAACAATTCCAATTCCAAAAACCAATTGATCCTCAATCCCCTGCATTTTAGTTGCAAATTCAGGCTAAAATGTAGAACACAGAAGAAAACACAGTTCATGGTATTCCTATTAGTTTGAGTTGAGTTTAAAATTATTAAAGTATACTATTATTGAATCTTACTATCATTATAATCACCTAACATATGCCTAACATTATAAAATAAAATTTGTTTACCATTATGACCACAGAAACTTTTTTATCTCCCTCACCCTGTTTACTTGTTCTGTGTGTGAGGACATTTTACATAGTCCCAAAATACCTGCAACTGATATATCATTATCATCCCCAAAAATCACTATAGTACCCTCTAGATAAATTGTAAATGTTTCCTGTTTATATATTTGTTATCTAAACTATAACTTCTGAATCTTAGAAGTTTTTGAAATACTATTTTGATGTATTTTTTATTTGATTAAAATTACCTCAGCAACCATAATAATACTAATGAAAAATCATAATAAATTATTCATTTTATCTAGGTTCCTTGCTATGCAAGCAAGCTTCCTGTGGGACCGTTACTTCACTCAAAATCTCTTGAAATAATCTAAAAATTGTAGAATATGTGAAGTAAATAAAGACTGATTGAATGAGAACTTCAGTTCAAAATAATTTATTTGCATTTAGAATTCTAAACTTGAATCATTTATATTATATTCTTTATGTAATCATAATTTTGTAATTTTGATTATAAAATAATTAATTGCATTAATAGCAAACAGTAACAATGTATTATTTTCAAAGACTGACTTTCTGTGTCCCAACCATATTACTGGTTCCATATTGTAAAGTAACATTCAAACAATAAACCTACTGTATCTACAAATCCAGTTGGGGTGGTGTTGTAGTGGATTACATGTGATTAACCTGAATCTCTTTTGGATTTATTGTAAATTAAAAGTTGTAATCATCATTAGAAAACAGTGATTGTGTGTATGAGAATTGCTCAGTGCTCATGCTGGGTCCTGAGTTTCTGGGATGTGTTGGTATATTGTTATGGTACCCCATGTTCTGATAACTGGCCTGTGGTGTTGGAAAATGTGGAGGGGCATGCAGAGGCATAGTACTTGACTGAAGCATCATTTGCCTGAGCATTGTAACGCCCTCTGCAATGGAGCCAGTTAGCCTTTCCATGCTTGTGGTTAGCCTACCCATGTGATCTGAATACTCTTTATCCATGCTGTTCATTTATCCCAGTAACTGTTTTTTATTTCAATTTCTTCCTTATTTCAATTTCCTCCGTGACGAGAAACAAACTAAGATGGTGCCAAGAAATGAATTTTGTGGGCTCGAGTCTCTTCCATAGCGCATGCTCTATTGGTTACAGCGCATGCTCTATAGAGAGAGCTAGCGTATTCACCTGGCTTTAGTGTATTCGTGTGCACGGGCGAATACGATTTGAAAACGCTACGTGTGGACGCGTATTTTTTTTGAAAACAGAGAAAAAATCTCCGTTTTCAAAAATATCCGGATACGTGTGGACAGGGCCTAACAGACTTCGACTTCCACGACAGAGACAGTAAAACAATCAACGTTAGGCCAAGAATGGTTCTACAGCAAAGACATACAAATGCCATGGGTACAACTACACCAAAACTTGGTACAAACACAACTAAAGGATGATTTAAGAGGGGTATGGGCATTACTTGCAAAGATCCCACAGTGGGCAGAGCTGCTGAAGATGAAAGGGAGTGCAGGTGCCTAGTTAACCCTTTAAGCCCCGATAGTGCCATATGGCACTCTTGCGTGACTGCATCTTATTCCCGAGAGTGCCATTTGGCACTCTGAGACCTGCCTTCATTCTGACCAATCAAAAGACCTGTTATATTGTTGCTAGGCTGCTCCATTGTTTTTCAACCAATAGAAAAGAGTTTTAGCTTTCATTTGACGTGTCAAACGTGACAAGCTTTCACTGAGCATCACGATGAAAATCGCAACTGAAGTTTGATGGCGGCCGCTAGCGAAAGCGAAGTTGAAGAGGACGTGTTCTTGGGATTTGACGAAGAAGAAAGAGAAACTGTTGCTGCTTGGAGACAAGAAAGATTTGAAGCTAGAAATCAGAGTGACTCGGAGTCAGATATTTCAGTCTCTTCTGTTTCTACCGAAGACCTTTCAGACTTTGAAGAGGAAGAAGCCGAAGAAGAAACGTGGAACGAAAACTCAAACCCTGTTGAGGTCTCCCCATTCACTGAGGCTACTGGCCCAACTTCTGGAGTTGCAGAAGATGGAACTGCAATCGATTTCTTCTATTTGATGTTTCCAGAAGAACTTATAGAGCAAATCGTCGCTGAAACGAACCGCCATGCACGGGAATGTATCGCTACGAAGCCCGACCGTGAATGGTATGAGACAACGCTTGATGAAATGAAAGCCTTTATCGGTCTTCACGTGCTGTTTGGCATCAAAAGGTTGCCTGCAACTCGCCTTTACTGGAGTGAGGATCCACTCATTGGCGTCCCTTTCGTTAAAAAAGTGATGTCGAGAAATCGCTTTGACAAATTGTCCAAGTATTTTCATTTAAATAATAATGCAAATCAAGCTCCTCGTGAAGATCCTGGACATGACAAATTGTTCAAAGTTCGCCCTGTTCTTGATCGCGTCGTTCAATGTTGTAAAATGGAACTGAGACCGCAAAAAGATTTATCCGTCGACGAAGCGATGGTAAAGTTTAAGGGACGGCTTGGAATGAGACAATATATGCCGATGAAGCCTGTTAAGCGTGGAATTAAAGTGTGGGTTTGCGCCGAAGCGTCTAGTGGCTTTGTCTGCGACTTCCAAGTTTACACGGGAAAAAGACAAGATGGCGCCGCCGAACAAAACTTGGGTTATCGTGTTGTTCACGATTTAACTCGGAGCTTTACTGGGAAAAATCATCATGTCTTCTATGACAATTTTTTCTCAACTGTTAAGCTTGCCGAAGATCTGTTGGAGGATCAAATTTATTCATGTGCAACGGCAAGAGCGAACAGGAAAGACTTTCCTAAGGATCTCGCGGCAAACAATCCTCGCATCAAGCGATTGAAGCAAGGAGAGGCGCTGTTTAGGCGAAAGAACAATGTCGTTGCAACAACCTGGAAGGACAAAAAGGTTGTTCACTTTATCAGTACTGAAAGTAATCCAGTAGGAAACGAGACTGTAAACCGTAAGCAGCGCGATGGAACTGTTATTCAAGTGCCGACTGTTCCCGTTGTGAAGAGTTACAACAAGAGCATGGGAGGCGTAGACCTTCACGATCAGTTGCGTGGGTATTACGCTATCGGAACTAAATCAAGGAAATGGTGGCGCTATCTTTTTTGGTTTTGCGTCGATCTAAGTATTGTCAATGCATTTATCTTGGAGAAAAAGGCCGTAAATCATCGTTCAAGAACACAACTAACATTTAGAGTCGAACTTGCGAAGGACCTTATCGGGGATTTCACGAGCCGTGGAAGAACAGCAAGTTCTGGGCAGACGGAGGCTGGACATTGGCCGATTGCTTTTGATAAAGGACAATGCAAACGATGCCTCAAACGAAAGAGGACAACGTTTTGCAGAATGGGTTGCCAGCACTGCAACAAGCGGATTTGCTTGGAATGCTTCCCGAATCACATCGGTGACCTAAGCTAAGCGCCACAAGCGCGCGAAATTCAAATTTCACCTATTGAACATTTGCTTCGTTTACTTCGCAATAACCAGAACTTGCGGCATTACTTGAAATCTATTTTATTGTACATAGACATATTTATTGATGCTTTCGCATTTAGTAGGATTTAGCTAGTATTTGAGCGTTTTTTTTGCCATTTTTTTGCAAGGTAACATTGTATTTCAGTGTAAACAATGACATTTTTCAGACTTGTGCAATGTTTCTCTTGCTTCAGTTCACTTCATGATTAACCGTTTGCTGTAGGTTAAGTCTAGAATTAAAGATAAATTGTTGCTGAACATTTTTTGTCTTAAGTGTTTTGTCTTTTGCCTTGTAGTTTTTAAGATATAAGACAAAATTCTAAGCATGGTAAAAATCAGTCATTTAAGTCCTGCAATGCCGGTTGGGTTCCGGGAATAGGGGCTTGTGTTTCATCAGTTTCCTGTGGGGCTTAAAGGGTTAAGCACAGGACCAGAGACCACGCAAGCAGGGGCCGGTAAGGGTTGCTGAAACCCTTGCTGTTTGGATGTCACTGGCTCAGTATGTGGCGCAAATGCTGTGGTAGAACCCCTCAGTACCCTCCTTAAAGGAAGTACAAGCCACGACTACACTGGCAGATGCATCCAAGTCATGTTTCACTGTCCAGCTGATCAATCCCACTAGTCAAGGGATCAGCCTGACACCTAGAATGTGCCTTGGTATGGTCTAACCAGCAGAGGTGATTACAAGGGAGCAGTTGGCATTTTCCATGGAAAGCAACGAGGTGGTGTGTCCTTTGGACTTGATGTAGACTGCCAGGAGGCATCCTCAAAGACCCCTTGCAGAGCTGCACAGCAACAGAAAACCAACACTCTACCCAAGGGAGTGCTGCTGGATGATTTCCCTGGTACTGCCATAGTAAAGAGAGAGGTGGAGAGAATCTTCTGAGAGTTTGCTAATGTATTTACCAGAGAGGGAGGAAGTTGGCTGTACGTCCACCATGCATCACAGAATCCACACAGAGGATGACCTTCCAGTCAATCATCGCCACAGGCAGATCCCACCCAACCAGTTCAAAGAGGTGAAGGAGCATCTGCAGGATCTGCTGGAGAATGGGGGTCACCTGGTCCAGCCAGAGGGACCATGTGTCATCGATCGTACTTGTCTGTTGTACTTGTCGTACTAATCCCACCTTGAGCAGGATTAGATGGGACACGTCTCGCGAGCGAAGCACGGAGGGAAAGGAGGATGCTGGGATGGACACTGCAGAGAACACCACCCTGACTGCTGAGATGCTAGCCAACATCGCTGAACTACCAGAGTTCCGGAGGACATGCAGCTGGGATTGTTGGAAGATGCTATATGTGTAGAAGAGTTGGGAGTAATGAAGCAAGCCAACATGTGTGCTGAGCAGGCAACCTCTCTTCCATCCATCTTGAGGGACCAGATTGCTGCAATGCTACAGAAGGATCCAGCGATAGCGAGACTGAGACATTACCTGGAATTAAGGAGGAGGCCTAGTCGAGAAGAAAGAAAACAAGAGACGGGAGAAGCCTTACAACTGGTGAGCTACCTGGATGACATTACAGAGGAGGACGGTGTGCTGTACAGGACGGTGTGCAACAGTGATGGCTAGCCAAAACAGCTTCTGGTAGTACCAAGTGCCATGCAGAGTGAAGTCCTGAAGGCAGCCCAAGTATGTTTCTTTAGTTGTGCTATAACCACAGTTACTAAAATGCATTAGTGGAACCAGGGTTTTGCGGTTGCCTTTCATCAAGTTATTTTTAACACTAAAATTTAGCTTATCACCTTAGGATAATTAAATTATGCAAAGGAAATCCTTTCCTGCATGTTTCACTACAGAAGAAGTGGTTAAGTTGCCTGTATTTCAGTTTAGTTTTGCGAACTGAAAAGATTACAAGAAGAGGATAAAGGTTGAACTTGCTTCTAGCAAGGTAAGATCAATTAGTTTGTTTACTACTGGTTAGCTTTTTTGACCTTGTTAATCACTGGACTATTGTAGTCTCTCTAGCCCATCATTTATGTATTATTTTGCTCACACTTCAAGCAGATTTAGTTTGTTTCGCTATAATTTCACTATTTTGTTTGCTGTTAGAATTAGGTGAATTCTCTCCATTATTTTAATTTTACGAGATTTCTTATTTGTTTTTAATGGTAACATTCTTTCTTCACCTATGCTGTAAGTTGATGATTGCAGACTATGCTGTACATCACTGGAAGTTCTTCCTCTAGTCCTTTGAGTTCGCTTCTGTTTCTCCCAGTTAAAATTGTGTTGCTGTTTGTCAAGGGCAAGAAAGCCTTACATTTAGGTTTTAGATTTAGACCACAAACTAGATAATACTTCAACGAAAGTCTGGATCATTCTTCTGTCAGCACTTTTGGCCAGAAATTTGCATTCTTTCAACTGGTGTTGTACAAACCCTTCTGGAGAACAAATGGAACTGATGTGAAATGCATCATGTGGGGCATGAAAAACTTGCACTTGCTTGATGGAAAAGCAGACGGTTGCTCGAAGTGGTTTCTCTCTTGCTTGGTGTAGGAAAAACTGACTGCTCGCAGGGTAAAACGTTACTTAAATATGAAGCATTTGTGATAATAGCCTTTTAAAGGCTTTATAAGTTATTGACACTATCATAATGAAAGAGAAAATACTGGTAAAACGAAATATATTTATGTAGTTGGTCGCTTTGGAAGGTGCAGATGACATGCTTAGAGTTTCAAGAATTAAAGGAGTTCGCACAAAGTATAGGCACTGGAAGACAGAAAAGGGATAATGCTTGAATAATGAAGGAGGATAAGGATTGAGAAGGCTTACACATATTTAAAACAACAAACTGTTTCGATTAAGCCAAATTGGCTGGGTCTTGCTCATCTGATTTTTGAGAGCATGGTTCATTGATTTCTTTCTCTATCTTTCAGGGAAAACAGGAATTCACTGTAACATTAGGGAGCTGACCATGGAGGCAGCCCAGGCGGTTCACACGTTTGGGCACCTAAAGGGGGTTGTCATTCATGATGACACTCTCCTCAGAGACCTCATTAGTAAAGATAAGGGGACAAATTAGATCGAGCATCTAATCCAAGTATGCAGCTGGTGTAATTCTGCAATGGATTTCTTTCAAGTTGTGAAACTTCCTAGAGTGCACAATGCCCAGTGGATAGTTTTCCTCTTTTAAATGCCTGTTCAATGGCACTCTGCATGATTTTAAGGGATTCCAGCTCGTTCTGATTTCTGTTTCTTTGTACTCAGAACCTTGTCAAGTTCTTGTGGCACCATTTGTTTCAAGATATTTTAAGATGGTGGTACTGGCACCAGCTTTGGAAGATGTTCATTCATTCACTGTTTTGTGGAGAGGGGCATATTTTGACTTTGTTTATTCACAGCGACCGAGTTGAGCTCCTGTATTGCTTCGGTTAAAACTACAGTTGAACCTCGATTATCCGTACCTCGATAATCTGGATTTCTTGATTATCCAACTTTTTCTCTAGTCCCAATTTTGTCATGAATATTTATTAGTCATGATCAAGATCTTTTTCATATATTTTTTCTTTTCAGTATTTCACATTTCATATATTTTTTCTTTTCCATTTTCTTTTCAAATATAAAGCATTGAAACGTGCAGCCAAAAAACAAGTTTGCTTTCCTGTCAACGAGCAAAAGCAGCACTCGCACACGTCGTAACTACTACAGAACATTCAAATGAGTTCTGATTGGTTCAGAGTTGCTGTGAGAAAAACTTTTTTGAACTCTAGAGCTGTTAAATGTTTTTAAAGGTGTTTATCATGGATGGAAAGACAGAGCAATGTTGACAATATTATGAAGTTCTACTTTGATATAAATTGACTTACCTCAACATTTTAGGCCAATGTGAAATCATTTTTCATTAATTTTAATTCTTCATTCACACGTGTACAGGTGTTCACAGCGAACAGTGAAGATGTAGACCACATTGCTTTCCAAACAATTTGTATAAGTGTTGTTTCACAATTAAATGTTGCTTTTGTAATTTAATCAGTTTTGTTCTTCATTAATGTTCACATTTTTGATTATCTGGACCCTCGATTATCCAGACTATTTCATCTAGTCCCAACGAGCCTGAATAATCACAGTTCGACTGTAGTGATCACTGAGAATGGAGCCAGGATGACAAGAAATTCAAGTTTCATTTTGCTCTCTTTTTCCCTACTACAAAGCAGGGGATAATGTCATGTCATCACAGCCATTGTAAAAGGGTCTGAGAGCTATAGCACCCAACAGGCATTTGCAGTCCTTGGTGTAAGATAGCCAAAGACAACAGATGGACAATGGACTTAATCTGGGTCATTACAACACTCCTCCTGCAACTTAATACCGCAGAGGGGATGAGTAAACTAGCCCAATAAAAAGGATGCAAGAAAAATATTTCTGTGAGTATGAGCCTGTACTTAAAAATTAGAACTACACCATGTTGTACTGGATGAACTTCACCTACTCCTTTGCATAATGGATGTCCTTATCAACAATCTGGTAAAAGAGGCAGTTGAAAGGGACAAACAAAACAATTTTAAATAAAAAAAGATGACCAGAAAGGAAAGTCACATTAAAACAATTCAGTCCACAATTCAATCTTGTGGAGTTTCATTTGATATTTGGGAAAAAACAAATGCACATAGCAAAGGCTCAGGCCACTGCGACTTCACCAGTCCACTTGGAAGTGGCAAGAAAAAGCTTCTCACAGACCTTACACGATAACTTAGCACATGCATACAAAAACATACACGCCAGACTGTGATCTAATCATGGAATGACCTTAACGAACTTTACATCATTACAAACGGTGACCTGACTCTCAACACAACGAATCGGTACCTCATCAAAGCCAAGGACTGGATCAATATGTCACTTAAAGATGAGCATTTGGAGAGGAGAGAGCAGATGTGACACCCTGCACATACTATCTTGTTCACCATATTCCTATACATTATTTACTGGGCATGAGGTTGGAAACATAATGACATGGCAGGGAAAGGAGAAATCCAACAAACAAAATGTGGTGGCTGATGTTTTAAAAATGGGACTCTAATGAGGAAGTCTTGCACTACTGCCGTCCATAACCACAATAGAGAAGTCAAGGGGAGTGTTGTTGCCTACATGGCACACAGCAAGTGTACAGCATATAAGAATTACCATCTAGTTCAGAAGTGTGGAAACTCTGATTTTCCAGCCAGGCAGTTAGTTTCCATTATGCATGAAAGTTGATCTAGTGAAAGAAAAGTTGACCCTGAATCTTATGATGAGCATGACTTAACACCTTCATCACCTCTACAGCAGACCTGGACAGAAGAGCATGAAGCAGTCCAGGACGTTTCTGCAGACCTAAATAAGCCACCAGTCAGTAACAAAGAGAGGTATCAGCACTTAGGCAGACCCATCCCCTGCTTAAAACAGAAAGTGACAGATAAAATAAGAGGGCTGTGTTCCACACAGATCAGACAGTGAAGTAATCAGTGGTAAGCACTGAGGAACATGCTGCAGTTGTGGTTGTATGCAAACACTCTTGATATTAAAGCCACTTTTGAAGACTTATTTACTCTTGTGGCTATTGTATTTGATACACTTTATGACTACAATGAACTGTTTTTGAAGGATTTCATTTTGAGCTGTGAATTATGAAATATGATTTCTAAATCCTCACAGTATTTCTATCACATGTGAACGGCAGTCTTAAAATTTAAAATGTTAATCAAATGTTCAAATCTTATTGCCAGTTTGAATATTCAGATGTAAGATTTAAGGGCTGACTTTGTCAGTTGGTAAAAGATAAATAGCTCCAAAGTAGCATGTTTAGTTAAAATATGAGGTTTTCTACCTTTCTAACAATGCTATTGTACTTACAGCCTGTAATTTGCAACTTTCAGAGAAAAACTTCAACATTCTGTTCAAATGTCGGAAGTTAAAGAGGAATTTAACTGTTCATTTCAAAATGGTAAATTGTGTTCCCAAGTGACTCAGAATGGCTGTAACAGTTATCTTGATAAGTAAAACTGTGGATTGCGACCAAAGCCATTTGACTGTGAGTATTATTCTTTTAGAGGTACTCCAATTGAAAGTAACTGATACGGGTCTCCGTGGGACATTAATTACGCACGGAAGAAATTGTAGCTACAGGAAATTTTTGGGAAGCATGGGAACAAAAATATTTTAGATCAAAATCTAAATGTATGATGTGTTAATGTTACGATTACTTGTGGCTGCCTATGGTGGTGGAACAATCATTGACCTGTTTTTCCAGGTAAGCTTGTAGGCATGGTAAATTTCTCCATGTCCATCTTCCTCTTATTATTAACACATGAATCAGTTTCAAAAACATTATCAGTTCATGAGCTTTCAGCTGTCAATCTACAGCCTTTGACAGATAAAAAATGGAATGCAAAATAAAATATATGCAAGAAAAGGCGAGATAAAAATAATAAGAACAAAAGCAAAGTAAAAATGTGTAAATTAGGTGACTACTGTTTTGTTACAAAGAATACTATACTGGTTTGGAATTGCCTTAGCATTATTGTCGGCATGCTTGGTAGCAGAGGTGTGCCAAGCCTCCAGTTTTTCTAATGTGAAAAGAGCCTTTGTCAATGACACTAGAATTATCAAAATCTATGCAATGGTCAAACAACCACGCATGCTTTGCAATGTTTGATCCTTTAGCACGTTTTGACTTTCCTGATATGTTCTTTCTTACAAGTTTCGAAACACCGGCCAGTTTCTCCTACATAACACCAATCACAATCGGCACAGGATATTTTTATAAATCACGTTGAGTTGATGTTCAACAGATGGTCTGAATTTGGGAGAAGGAAATTCTTGTTGCAAAGTCTTGAATGGCTTATTTACAACTTGAATGTTGTGCCTTCAAAGAATTCTTGTTAGTGGTTGCATG
The DNA here is from genome assembly GCF_042242905.1 of Orbicella faveolata. Classification (NCBI taxonomy): domain Eukaryota; kingdom Metazoa; phylum Cnidaria; class Anthozoa; order Scleractinia; family Merulinidae; genus Orbicella; species Orbicella faveolata. Next base: position 30,236,106 of record NW_028301576.1, read on the forward strand.
ACACTTTTGATGAAGAGTAGGACTGCAAAGCTATTAGGATTCTCTTGAGGCAGAGCCCATTTAAAAAAGCTGCAAACTAATTCTTCCGGTGTCGGGATGGCCTGTGTGGGTGGTTTGGAAAATTTCTGCTTTAAGATGTTGGAAATAACATAGGAGGAACACTTGTTAACTCGTAGAGCATCAGTGACATGGTTGATTTCAGTATTCTTCCCTTGTGATGTACTAAGGAGCTCATGTTCTTTTTTGAAATATTTTAGCCAGCGAACGTTTTATCATAATTTTGATTGTCTCATCCTGACTGTGCTTCAATCTTTAACTAGATGTTTTTGCTGCGTGTGCCCAGGCAGTCTTAAGGCTTGCAGACCCACCCATTCCAAAAACGCTTAATATCCTTTAGTGTTGGTCTACCACGAATGGAGTGGTCATTTGTATGTGATTTCATCGCCCTAGAAATCATGGAATCCGTGCTAACTTTTCACGATGACAACCTCTGTAAAGTCCACGTGCAGTATGCATGCACAGGTGTTGCATGCGCTTTAGAGACCAGACGGTGATTTGTGACTGAACGAGGGGAAAAAAGAGAGCGGAAATTTAAACCTAGGCCTCACTGCCTGGGTAATTATCAGTTCAGTCAAAAACAACATCATCACATACCTGAACAACATGAAGATGGAACACTTCCCTTTCTATGTAACAGAACTTCAGTCATAATCAATTCAATTTCACACAAATATGGACAGCGCAGATAAACCAGGGCCGAAAATTAACTCCAGTGCTTGGTGGCCTACTGGGCCAGTTTCCTCACTTTCTTAGTCACCCAAGGTCAATATTAAGTAGCCAGGGATTTCCACTATATTTACAGGAATGTGTGCTGATCAGATTTTAACGCTAAAAGAACTCAAAAAATCCACGTGCACAGCTGTCATTTCCTTGGAAATAGAAGAAAAAACTGCATCTTCTTCAAAAACCAACCACTGTCTCTTATATGATGCGAGTGTTCGATACAGCGGCCATTATTATTTTGAGTACATGTAATATTTTCCACAGCTTCACATTGCAAGTTGGTTGCAGTTTTCAAGGTAAGTTATTTTCCATTTCTAAATTGCTTTGCATCGTTTTTGTTACATATTATCATTTTTTCCCTACTACCCTCAAGAACTGTGTACTCTTTGTTACTTCACTTAGATCTTCGTGAGAAAATTTCTCCGGCGATACAAGATTTGCTTTGCTCACAAAAGCCATTAACTTATCCAGGCTCGGCTCGTGTTCAGTGTGGATTGTACGGGAGAAGTATTCACTTTCGCAAGCACTCACATTCTTTACACAAACAAGTGTCAGTATTGGACTCTACTGTTATCACTTAAATCGTATACATGTACTTTTACTGTGTAGTCATTTTAAGCAGCTGTGAATGCAGTCAAACTGCGGAACTCACATGTACTGGAGCTGTGTGTTTACTTCATGGCAATATTACCTGCAAGTATGAGGACATCAATTGAACAATACCGGTCGCGGAAGCAAAGGATGCCTTATCACATGTTCAATGGGGATAGATTCTTACCACGTCTTAGCTAAATGTGTTTTACTTGACAACATTGAAATTCTGGACATGTACAGAAATGATGGGCTAAATTTTGTCAACATCTTATTTCTTGTAAGGGGAAGTGAATGATGCGGAGAACAATCCAGGCCCTTCAGTATTTAAAAACACTAATCCAACAACCTCTGTGTCTGCTGGCCACAAGTCAAGGAACTGACAGAAGCACACTTTGGTGAACGTTGGTAAGCAGTGTGTTGCAAATTATGTTCGCTTGATTTTGTTAAAATTTACAAAATAGAAGACACTGTTCTCAGAATATGCTTACTGGATCGAGCCTATACAATTCTACGAGATATTAATTCTCTACAAAAAATGTGTATTTGCCGTCAACTTTTACAATGAGGTTAACTAATATTCCAGGAATAGTTTTGATTTTTGACAGAATGTACATTCAATGCAACAAATGCAATTTAATACATCGTTCATTATTCTTACTCTTGACATCAAACAATGCCCAACCTATGTCTCTTAGAAATTCACTTGCACAAGCTTTTTCAAATAATTTTCTCAAACTCATCAATAACTCATCAAGTTTAAACAATGTAAATCATAACTGTGATGGTGTTTGGATATCTGATTTTATTTGGCATAGATGTTGTAATTTTAAGTCACCTTTTTTCCTTAGTTTTAGTTTCAATTGAGAGGATAGGTGTACTTGTGTATAATAATAGTGTGTCAAACACCGAAGACCACATTTCATCACATTTCCAACACCTCAAATTTTGTCAAATATTCTCAGCTGTGTGTTATATTTTAAACACTCTTCTTCATATTTGGCGATGTGGTTAAACACAGCTTTAACATATTTTTAATTTAACTTCAAGGATTTGCATGGGATACCCCTTTCATTTGGGATATACACTCTGGTCAGCATTGAAGAGCTTAAAAACCTATTATATTTGCAATTGTCTTACTCACAAAAATGGACTGGTCCTTTCAAAATGAAAGGTGTACTGCACATGTCTTGATTTGTGGTTGTCAAACTGATATGCAACAACTTCAACACGACCAGGAATGTGATTACAGTGAATGAATTTGTGTACAAGAAATCCTCCTAAAAAAGCTGATAACAGTTACATCATGTTCTTCAAACAACATTTAATTAACTTCCCACTGTGAATAGCATGATAAAAAATGTTACTATCTTATTGTATTTTAAAACAGATCCAACTGATTAAAGTAGTATTGGGTTTGACAAAACAATTACAACACCTACAATGAGAGACATCTGTAACAGGTCATGTGAGCATAAGAACCTGGTAAACCAGAGTGAGGCACACTGAGCAATGTGGAACACTCCTTTAGACATAATTTTGATGCTTGTCATGTAGCAATGACTTTTTATCAAGTTCCAGCTGATAAACCTGTACTGTATACTTTTCATGTGAGTTGTTGGAAGCTCTATTGAGTGTTTTAAATGCGCCCAAAAAACTTTATTATTATTATTATTATTATTATTATTATTATTATTACACAACTCTTTATACAACTGTATGCTAACAGCCACTTGAAGATTAATATTGAATCCAGAAACAAACATGGATGCACTCTTCTATCCAGAAATTATTATGCAAACTACTAGTCAATCATCAACATATACTATTAACATCACAAGGATCTACATGTATCAAAAGAAGCATACAGACTGTATGAACAATATGTTTTTTTACATTGTTTTAACTGCATTTACAGTAACATTTTACCGCATTTTGCATCATCTTAAAGCTGGCAATCAAAAAAAGAACCTACATCCTGTATGCAAATTGATTATTCTTATTCCACATGACAATATTTCTTTCCAGTCATGACAAAACATATTCAGAGCTTCAGTGGAATTGACACCATTGACAAGGTGTCTATTTGGGACGAACTGTTGAATTCTCAGTTGATGACTTTATAGACCCTTTTCATAAATGGCTGCCAATTTGAAATTCTTTTGTATGTATTTAAATTAGCCTCAGTAAACTCGTTTGGGAGTAAAAGTTCTTTGGAATTATCAACTCAAGAACGAGGTTAGTCGGGCTAATTTTAATACTTACAAAAGAATTTATAATTGGCAGCCATTTATGAAAAAGGTCTATTCTGTAACTGGCTTAGATATCACAGCAAACCCTCTTGATAGTACATGTACAAGTTAATTTGATATCTGTAAACAGTCTTCAATAAAATTAATAACAACTTACCTATGTTGATACCTAATGATCAATATTACCTTATTTATTTAAATGTATACCTTTATCTTTCTAGTGATGGCCTATTCACTTGTAGTACTTTAACTCCTGAATACTGACATTTAAAACTAGCTTTCCAACCGAATGGAATAAAAGTAAATCTAAGCCCACACAAGTACGCTTTGTGGACCTTTTTTTCCATTGAAGGCAACTTGCAACCAGAGAGAAATCTCCACATTTTGTTGTTCTTTTCCTGCTGATTTAGTTTTCCAAAACTGTTGTGCATGTGAAAGCGACAACATTCAATACAGACAGCAAGGTACTCTGGGAAAGACTGGAATCATGTGGCAACAGAAAAATCAAAATGGCATCTCACGTATTGGTTCTAAAAGTTCACAGAACTCGGAGAAATTGGAGTCAGGGGAAAGAAAAGAAAAGTAGTCCAAATAAACAACTTGTTCTTATATTTTACTTCAAGTTCATACAGTGGAACCCCTTTAATACGACCACCTTTGGACAGTGGAAAATTGGTCGTATTAACGAGGTTGGGTCACATTATGATGCAGCACGCCTTAAACATGTATTGCACATGAATACCTTTAAGTCCATTATAAATCAACCTTCTTAATATTATTCTTCAACCTTACAACCTTACAACCTTGTGTGGAGGCACAACAAGTGCACTCAACTCCGGAGCGAGTGGTCCAGGTTCAAGCCCGGCCCGAAGACACTGTGTTGTGCTCTTGGGCAAGACACTTTACTCTAACAATGCCTCTCACCACCCAGGAGTATAAATGGCTACCGGCAAATTCCTGGGGAAACCTAACAAACTGCAGGGGAGTGACATGCGATGGACTAGCATCCCGTCCAGAGGGAGAAGAAATACTCCTAGCCACTTCACGATACAGAAACTGCCATAAGCTCCAGCAGCTATGAGCCAGTCAGCTCCAAGGCTTCACTTTTTCTTTTTTTACAACAGCAATTCATTGCAACTGAACAAAACTGATTCCATGAAATCTGAAAAAGCAATGACGTCTTTCAGTTCCTCAACAGGATATGGCCTCTTGTGAAATGTCCATTAGAGCCTTTATCTGTCAGATTGTGTCTGCCTTCATTCAGCTTCCTCACTGGTCAATTTAACCGGTCGTATTAACGGGATAATTTTATAAAGAACACAAGGACCGAGCACTCCAAAAGGTGGTCATTCGATGTAATAATGGGGTTTTCAGATAGGAGAATGAGTGGACTTCTGCCCAGGCCATAAAAAAAGTGGTCATAATAAAGGGGTGGTGGTTGGGTGGGGTTTAACTGCAATGGCAATACATTAAGCTGAATTTTTAGTCGCCCAGTTACGTTTAAGTTGCCACTGGCGACCTGGCGACTGCCAAGTTTCAGTCCTGGATACACAATGACGGTTTCTGGACCTGAAGCCAGCTGGAAAAGGAAACCACTTTGTGAAACTGTTCAATCCACATTAAAACCCTTTTTTGAATATTTCACTCATTTTCTTTTGTTCAGGGGACTGGGAACCAAACCTTGGCCCTCAGCCAACCGTGACAGAGAGGGACTTTGAGGGTGTCGAGATAGCCATTTTGTTGGTCATGTGGGCAAAATCTGCCTTCTGATTGGTTCATTCAAATTTTCCTGCAATCTGACCGGTCAACAGCCATAGCGTTGCACTTTCGTCCCGCATGGCAGACACCTTTTGACCAATTGTACATGTCGTTGTTTCTTCCAATGAAAATGCGTTGTGATCGTGTCCTCAGATTATTTTACTAGGGGACGGCACGGTGTTTGCCAGGTGAAAGCTCGATACCCATTGATTGTGACTTTTATCGTAAGGGTGTTTTACCGGATCTTTCTGCAGGTTCCGAATCACATTTACAGCTGCCTTTGAAGCTTAATATTGTTGGTAAGAAGCTTTGTGAAGTGTAGTGTATTGTTTTATGTTGTCTGTAGTAATGGAGTGAGTAATTTTAAATGGCTCAAGTTAATTACGAAGCCATTTCGACATGTTCATTAGCAATCTAAGGCCCAGTTCAGATGCCGAGCTTTCCATGAGCCGAACCAAATACATTGAATTAAGTACATGAAAAGTTTGGCATTTGAATCAGTTAAGAACAGCTATTTGAATTTGGAACGTTCTTCCCGCCTAGCTCAGCCGGAAATTTCGGCTTTGGAACGGCTTTGATTCAGACGTCGAACTTTTCATGACCCGAACCTAATGCATAAATTATTATAACGTATTTTACAAGCAGTTTTTACGTTGCCTGAAAATTGCTGACATTTTCGATGTAATTTGGTTTAAACTAAACAAAGTTCGGCGAACTGAAGTTCAACGTCTGAATCAACAGGTGTAGTTTTGATAACTTGGGTTGGTCCACATTCAAATTAAGTTCGGCTCATGAAAAGTCCGGCGTCTGAACTGGGCCTAAGTATTGTTGATCGTGTTGCTTTCACGCGGCACGAACTAAGCTGGTACTAGTTTGTATAGTCCACACTGTTGTGTTTTGTATTTTGCAATTAAGATCTGCTTCCGTCAAGGGCATAGAGAAACGCTGTCATGCCGACAGAGCAAATTTTCACTCAACTTATTACGAGGCAATGTTTTTTAGACACCCAGTGTATATAGTCATCATATGAGGCTGCTTCAAGAAGTGCTTGCCTAGGTTTCCTTTCCTATATGCGCGGCTGGTCCAATTAGTACATAATAGGGATACATGCCAATGCCTTGTCATGTCTTCATTAGGTGGCATTACCATTATCTCTTTGTGTCAGCTCTTGTGTGAGGACCATTGCCATTCTTGTTATCTTCTGGGGAATTTATTCATGTTTTTGGATGCTTAGGTTTTTTGTTTTTTTAATGTAAAAACAATTAAAGAAGGGGAAAACGGTTTGTTTATCTAATTGCATTTTTGTTCTCAATGATGTCTTTTAGCACTTGGTAAATATGATGTAGTTCTCACCAGCTAAACTTTGCCACTAGAGATTCAGTCTGTTCTGTTTTGGTTTCATTGTCAGTTGAACAAGACTTTAAAAACCTAGGTCTTGATAAGATAGTCTTACTCTTGCAGTTGTTTCTGATTGAATTTTGTTTTCTTTTAAATTTCCCTTTACTGAGGAACAGCTTTTAATCTACAGGGCTGTGTGTTACTTTAAAACAGTCAGTCTAACTTAAAACATAATTGCATTTGTGTGATTTTGTGTTTAATAATAATGCTTTGAATTTCTGTTTTTGCAGTAATGGATGATCATCCTGGGTTGGACGAGGGAAAACATACACAAACCAAAGTCTTAGTAGAGAAGGGACTAGGGATGGTGAGCATCAGCCCTTACTATGATATGTATCAGTTGCCATGTGTTGATAACTTTTTTAGAGTTGTGTCTTGCCAAAATAATTCATTTTTTTGTTACCTGTACGTAAATGGTCTTAATTGTAATGGCAGCACTTTCTCAAGAATTTTAGGGCTTATGTCCTAACTTATATTATGCTTCAATATCTGGTTACCTTATGAGTTTTCTCTTGTACACTAAGTACTCCGGGTGTCTGGAAAACTCGAATAGCGAATAGCGAATAGTCGCGAATAGCGAATAGTCCCGAATAGCGAATAGTCCCGAATAGCGAATAGTCCCGAAGAGTGCGAATAGTCTCGAATGATGCGAATAGTGGCGTACAGTCGCGAAAAGTGGCGAATAGTGACGAATAGTCGTCAATAGTCACCGCTTTAGATCTAATATCCAGCGTTAATTAATTATCCAAATAAGCAACAGAATTTCAGTGAATTTATTACCTTTTCTTCTCCAGACTCAGGCTAGTAGGCTGTCCATCACCGACATTAAGAAAACAGAAAACACAAGGATAACCTAATAAAGACGTATTTATGCTTTTGCAGCGGTTAAAACAGAAGAAATTATGTTGAGAAACACCTTTTGTCCTGATAAGCGTCTGTGCTTTCTAGCGGAAAAATCCCATCCTAAGGTGCTACGAGGTTAACTGCGAGATGCTAGGTACCCTATTTGTTATTATTTGCCACTATTTGCTACTATTTGCCACTGTTCGAGACTGTTCGCCACTATCCGCACTATTTGTACTATTCGCTATTCGGGACTATTCGGTATTCGCTATTCGGGTTTTCCAGACACCCAAGTACTCCAGCAATACTAAGAAGAACATTGCAAACCAAATGTGTTAGAGAAAGCCAACTTATAGTTTTGGTTTTTTTTCAAAACACACCTTCTTCGAACCTGGATAAATTAGCCAGTTTCTAATTTTTAATTCCTTTTCATCCCTGCTATGAAGGCCTAAAATTTAGCACAGGGAGTGTTTAGTAGATGGAGTTTCAAAATCTTAAGGAAGAAGTGATACAGTACTACTTTAATGCATAGCTTAATGTCCTTGTGTGTAAATTAAACTAGTCAACAACCCATTGTCCCCACTAGAACAAAATAATTTTGTTTTTAAAATTGATATAAAATACAATTCTCAACTTACCAGTAGTTTGGGAGGTTCTGTGGTATATTATAGGTTAAGGTGTAGATGTATGGCAGTGATACAACCAATTTTTGCTGCATGTTACACAGAAAATATTTGCATATATCATATGTAGCTACTTAAGCATTTGTCACGTGCACATATTTTTTCTATTCTTTGTTGTCTCTTATTTAAAACCCCAAAAGCTGTGAACAAGACAGCTTGTAGCAAGTTGAGCTTTCTCTGTTAGCAAATAACAACCTTAACTTTTGAAGTGCCATTTACAAAGTAACCAACAGCACTTAAATGACAAAACTGGTAAACCATATATGTACAATTGCCCCTATTGTATTCTACATGTATACTTACTGCCTGCAAAGCACTCACTTTCTTTCCTGCAATGGTTTGGGGTACAGCAAACATAAATGAATTGAGAGGTTGAGGAGTCGAGGAGGCAGAGTAGAGAAAACTTTTGGATGCCGCAAAGCTCTTAGAATGAGCTTCACGGCTATTAATGCAGTGTTCGACACTAGCTTTCTTGCTAATTTGCCCTTTGGGTAACTAGTTCTGTTTTTGTTGGTTCCCCATGTATCTTTTTAGTTGCCTACCTAGTAGACTTTTGTTGCCCATTAGCACTCATGAGAAAATTTCAACTTGCAGAAATGCTCAACTTTTTTGTAAACTTCCCTTCTTGTTTTGGTGTTGCAACAGTGATTCATTGGGTGATTAATCAGTCACGGAGCACATCCCTCACAAGATTTTAAACATCCACGCACTGTGCCCACACATTTTGATGAGACTCCACCTTTCTGACAAACAGAACCAGTGAAGCACTTTTACTGGTCAAATACGATGAACCAACGGTCATGAATGAAAACATAATTCATGCCCTGAAGCACACTATTATCATTAATATTATTATTATTATTGTTATCATTGTTGTTTTTATTATTGCTATTTTTATTTATTATTATTGTTATTATTAATTATTGTCTTTTTAAATATATGTTAAGGAACTGCAAAAAGATGGCTCAGCCTGTGCCTGTAGTACCCATTTTGTATTTGTAATCATAGATTAATAAAACTGCTTCTCTGCCTCACCAGAGATCAGTCGGGAGTAACTTACAATCCTGACAACAGTGCCCCATTTCTTTTCGAGTCACAACAGTAAAACTTGTAGCCAAAATATTGCAGTACCATGCAATTTGTGTGGAAAGACTTTGACACAAAAGTTATTTCCAAGTGCTGTTGCAAAATGCATCTTTGAAAATTCAAGGAGGTTATCAAGCATTTTATAGTGTTTTGAGAACTAGGGATTAATACTTTTTATGGTTCGCACGATCACTAATCAACCAGCCACTTTGATTTAGCAAGCTCTGGAGCAAGCTTCTCACAAAATTTGGGTTTGTGGCTTGTTTCGGAAACAAGAGTCAACTATGTAGAAACTTTCAGTGAATGTTAGAGTTGAGTTTACATGTCTTTGACCTTAATACTTCCAAACTTCTGCTCAAATGATTTCCGCAAAACTTGGGCATGGTTTGTATTAAGTCAAAATAAGCTGGTTCCAGAAACTGAGTAAAAGTATGCCAGCAAATTTTTTTTCCTGGTAGTGTTGTTGTCCAAAAAATGGGGTCCAGTCAAACACCAGTAAGAATATAAATATTATCCCCAGTACATGGAATTAAGTAACATTATCACCAAGTGAAAGACAAAATATTTTCCAAAATTTCTTAACCAACACTTCAACGCCCCAAAATTTATGTTGCAAACTTTGACATGGGTGAGTGTGCCCAGAATAACGGCAGAGCCACCTTAACTAATGATGAAATGGAATCAATAGAATAACCATGATAAGAATGGTGTTATCCTTTTGATACAATAACAAACAGTGGGGCTTAACTTTTTAAAATTACAGAAAAACTCAAATTACATCCAGGGCCACCAGATCACAGTTTTCAAGCAACATATATTTAAATAGAAAGAAATTATCAGCCAAATTAAGTTACTTCCCACCTTCAGAGGCCAAAAAAATCGTTTTTTCTTTTATTTGACAAAATTTAAGTTCGTCATTTTATCTAGTGTTTCCAAAAGAGAAACATTAAAAATCTCAAAAAGCGGCCGAGTTATTTAGAAAAAACGTATATTCAAATAAAGTTAATAAACTAGGAAGGTGTCACAATCTTGTCAACGGGCGAGAACCCTGGGGAAATTTTCGCGGCAAACGCTCATCGCTCGTATTTCATGTCATTTGCATATTTTTATTTACATCACACACTTGACAAAAATTCCCACGTGGAAGCTGTTTACGCTAACTCCTATGGAAAAATCAAAAGCAGAAAAAAGGCCTTGGGTAAAGAAAACGAAAAAACCCAGCTCAAAGATGAAAAACCTCCATATTATCAAGGAAAGAAAAAAAAACCTTGCTGAAAGCGACAAAGGCCCTTGGTTTGGCCAAACGCCTTCGACAATCTCGGCGTCTGCAGAAGATCCGGAGCGTTCGAATATCCTTGGAGCAAGTAGCTTAAAAATCAAAGTTAACGTCAGTGCAGGTTGCGAACAAGATTCTTCGTCGGAATCTGGCGGAAGTGATAAAGAAAATGAAACCTACCCAAGGGAACTCATTTCAGCAATAAGGGTATTTCTTAAGCTGTCCGTCGATTCCTTAACGTCTTGTTTTTCAGCGGCACATTTTCCGCCTTTAACCTTTTTAACGCAGGTTTTGCCTTTGCCTTTGGCGTCTTTGCCTATTATATTATGTCACCGTCCTAAATTGAACTCCACTGAGCGAGATAAAAAAACATGTTGCAATGCGATGCTTTTCCCGGGAAATCTTGATCTATTGTCATAGGCACTAGGAGGTCCTGTTGTTCCATTGGTCTGCGGTTTTATTAGGCGTGATAATCTCCGGGTGTGGTGCAAGTTGTTTACGAACCTTTACAAGCTAAAATCTCGCATTTGATTTTTGGAGGAATACATCCAGTTTGAGCGAATTTATAGGGTATGCAGATTTGACGGATTTTCTTGAAATTTTGCCAGAACATTCCAGAGATAATGACAAACAAAAGTGTGTCGGGAAATTTTGATATTTTACACATTTTTCCCGTGGTGTCCATTTACGCAACAAGTCTCATATTTTTTGCTACTCCAACTTTAGAAGTGGATATCTAGACAACCAATCAGAATATCGAAAAAGCCCGACACACTTTCGTTGATTGATGCCTTGTGAATAAGACTGTGCAGCCATTTTGCTCGCACTGCGGAATCCGATACCCGATAAATTCAATAGAAGAAGCCTCGGTCGTTTCAGGCCTTACCGCCTCCTGACATTTCCTAAAAGAAAACATTGCTAAAATTGTATTTTTTTCGTAAAGTACATTTATTAAGCTTTCTTATGATATATAGTTTGTTGGGGTTTTATTGAAACTGGCGTGCGTACGATTTTTTTCCTGAAGGGCACCTGCGAAGGTGGGAAGTAACCTTAACTTTAACATTTCTCTGAAAAGAACATCCATTGACATTTATAGGAATCACACAAACACTGGACAGAATGTCCTGTTTTCTAGTCATGAATGTTGACTTCACAAAATTGCTTGGGTTAGAGCCTTGTTGCACCAGGCTTCTGGTATATGTGAAATAGACTCTCTCTTTCAGAAACAAAGGACAATGATTAAAACGTTCCTGTTAGGGAATGGCTTTCCTAAATCTGTGGCTTCTAATCTTGTGAGGTATTTCAGACATAGTAGTTCGGAACCTAGAACATCTTATCCCAATAACAACAAGACTATGAGTTTTAAGGATTTTAAATTCTAATGCGGGGTTTGGGACTGGCACTAGTTTTGCTAGCCTGATGATATAATTTTGAGAGCAGATGGGAGCTCCTCTGGGAGCCTGTCCAGGAATCCCCATCAATGTCCCAGACCAAAAATGACATGTACTGTATTACTTCATCTCATACAGGAAGTAAGTGATGTCTGAACAGTTCATTGAAGTGCCTTGAAACCAGAACCAGAGTATTAACAATATTACAAACAACACAACAAAGAAAGTACAGGATGCAAAACAGAGCACAGTGATGCAAACCCAAATGCAAGTTAATTTTGAAACCAAATTGAAAACTGCTATGTAGAATGAGACGGGTAACTGCAATCACAACTAGTGGTTTGCTATTTGCATGAAAAATTAGCAGACATTAAGTTGAAGGAAGTGAGTTTATAGAGAAATCCATTTGCATCATATTAATCAAAAACTGGTTTTCTTATTTAGGTATAGAAATGCAGTATGTTAAAAAGTAGTTTCTTAGAAATCGATTTTGAAATAAAAACTAGCGCTAAAAAGTCACGACGCTTCTACCTCTCCAAGGTCATTTTCAAGTGAGTAAAATTTGCTAAATTAGCATATAGCCATAAATATGTTAAAAAACAAGCTATAAATGCAATTTTACTGTCACGTCAGTAAAATATAGTTAATGGAACGTGACGCTCGTAATCAGTAAGCCTTTCATGGCGGCGTTGTTTTCAATTAAGCTATTGTGTAGGCAAGCTCCCAAGGCCAAGCAGACTCTGAGATACATTGTATTCTAGCTCAAACATTATGGCTTTGTTACCTCTAGCATATTATAACGACCGATAGCATTGGCCAAAAATATTAAAGCACTATTCATGGCTAAGAGTATACACGTGTAATGCTAAGCTGTCCGGTAGTACAGCTCTTTCTACTGGCTTTCCCAGCAGACAAGCATCTAGCTATAAAAGCTCAAACAAACTGTTCAGAGTTCACTTTGGTGTTCTGTTGTACAGCGCAGTTAGCACTTGCTATACTATTGTTAAATATTTTTTTTCATGGCTCACCGCTCACACCGTGCTTTGAACACAAACCCGGGAGAGGATCTCTCAAAGCTTTCCAGCGAAGTCCTCAAACTCCGTTTACAAGCCCTCAATCTTCCAATCACGGGCTCTAAAGAACACCTACTTAGCCGTCTCAAGCGGGCTACGCAGGGTAACGCGGCTGCACCACGGCGAAAGCCACAAAAACGTCTGTCTCAGCCCAAAGCTCAGCATGGGCGCTCAGCGAAAAGGACCGCCATCGAGTCGCAACCATCTGACGAAGCTGTAAACCTTCTACGCAGGCGAAATGTGCCATCAAGCCTCAAGCACGAGCAGGAAGACAGCGCCCTGTTGGACAGAGCCTCCTTGTCCTCGATCGAGTCCAATCCCGAGCCAGACATCCCAATTGTACCAAGTTCCCAACAGGACACCGGCTTCAGTCCCGTCCAGCGTTCAGCAATCGAAGCCATCGTGACACAATCGGTACACTCTGCATTCTCCGCATTCTGAACACCGCCCGCAACAACTCCAAGCCCATTCACTCCTGGCATGGCTTCTCCTCTGGGTCTCTCGAGGCCAGTAGATAAAAGCTTGGAGGACAAGATACTCAGGGGTGAGTACATTGACTTTGCCTTGCTTTTGCCAGACAATCAATATCAATCCCAGACCCCTGAAATCCAGCTCCGCTTGGACGACCCATCCCCAGGCCCCATGGGTTCCCCTGTCACCATGGTTAGAAGGAAAAAACTAGTTGTCAATACGTTTCAAAAGTGGCTCAACGTGTTCATGGTGTACATGATCGTCCTCGTCACTGCCTACCCGCGAAGGGCACTCGAGCTGATTAAATATCAGCAAATTATTAGCAGAGCGGTTGCCAAATTCAAGGGCTTGGCCTGGCTATCGTACGACCAGCAATTCCGTCGCCGTGCGGCATACAACTTATCCCCAAGCTGGGATAAGGTCGACCTTGAACTCTGGACGGTGACTTTCGCGGGCCTGGCTAAGCCCCACTACAACGTTTGCTCCAGCCCTTATCACGCTGAGGATGTCTGTCCTTCTGCTGAACTCAACAGAAAACCGCGTACTTCCCAAACCGTGTGCTTCGACTTCAACAAGTCCTCCGGTTGCCAGCACCTCAACTGCAGCTACCCGCACGTGTGTCGCCGCTGCTACTCCAGTGACCACATCGCCCCAGACTGCACCAGGCAACAGTCCAGCCCCACTAGCAAGACCACGAAGCCCAGCGAGCGTAGCAAGAAGTAAAGTAGAGCAGCAACGGAGCCAGCAGAAGCCACTAGTATCCTCCCCTATAGTCATTTCTCGCTTAGAATTAGAGTTAACTAATCATCCTGATCGTAATTTTGTTTTTAATTTGCTAAGTACGCTTAAGGAGGGCGCTCGCATTGGTTACTCCGGGCCGCGTTCAGACCGGGTCTCCCCTAACCTTATTTCGGCAGTACAGCACCCGGATGTAGTCTCCTTGAATCTGCAAAAGGAAGTAGCTCTTGGGAGGGTAGCGGGTCCCTACCACTCCCTGCCCCTGCCCAAGTTTCAGTGTCACCCGGTGGGCGTGGTTCCCAAAAAACATTCAACTGACTGGCGCACTATCTACCACCTCTCCTACCCCCAGGGCGATAGCATTAACGATTACATTCCAAAGGACCCCTATTCCCTTAGTTATGTCCGGGTCGACGATGCCATCCATATTCTCCAGTCCCTGGAAAGGGGAGCCTTCATGGTCAAGACTGATCTTAAATCAGCCTTCCGCCTGATACCAATTCATCCGGAGGACTGGAGCTTGCTGGGTATCCACTGGCAATCCCAATACTATGTAGACATGTACTTACCCTTTGGGCTTCGAAGCACCCCGTTCCTTTTCAATCAGCTGTCGGACGGGCTTGAATGGATCCTTAAAAGTAACTATGGCCTCCAGCATGTTATTCACATCCTGGACGACTTCTTCATTGCCGAACGGTCTAAATTGGCATGTTTATCTAGCTTTAGCACTCTGCTACGGGTGTTCATGTCCCTTAAGGCCCCTGTTGTAGCGTCCAAGACAATAGGCCCCTCTCAGGAGATTGAGTTCACGGGAATTGTTTTAGACAGCATCCGCATGGAGGCCCGCTTACCACAGGATAAACTCTCCAGGATTAATGAACTGTTGAATTCTTTCAAAATACGTCGCTCAGTACGCCTGGTCGAGTTACAATCACTCATTGGGACTCTTCAGTTTGCATGCAAGGTGGTGGTGCCCGGGAGAACCTTCCTTCAGCGGGCAATTAATTTGACCAGGGGGGTCCCAAGCCGCTTTCACCACATACGGCTTAATAAGGAGTTCTTTAAGGATCTGGAAATGTGGAAAGTTTTTCTCTTAAACTGGAACGGGCGTTCCTTTTTTCTTCCCATACCCCAGCTCAGAATCTAGAGCTCTACACCGATGCTGTGGGCTCTATAGGCTTCGGTGGCTATTTCCAGGGAAGGTGGTTTCAGGGTCGCTGGCCTCTCCACATGCTTTTGAACCAAAAACGGGGAATAAGTATCGAATGGCAAGAACTCTTTCCCATCGTTGTCGCTTGCGCCATGTGGCACCCCTCTCTTGCCGGGAAACGCCTTCAATTCTGGTGTGACAATATATCAGTCATGTCTATTATAAATTCTGGGCATTCCAAAGTACCACGCATCATGGACTTGGTCAGGCGGCTCGTGCTCCTTTCTATGCAGCACAACTTTGTAGTCCGGGCTCGCCATGTCCCTGGGGTTTCAAATGAGATCGCTGATGCACTCTCCCGCTTTCAGATGCAGCACTTCCGGGCCCTCGCTCCCGACGCCGACCAGAGTCCTTGTATCATCCCGCCTTCACTAATGACCCTTTGAGGGAGGAAGTCCTAACGTATGCCACCTGGGGTCTTGCCAAGAACACAAATCGAGCTTACAGCTGTGGGGAAAAGTGCTTCCTAGAATTTTGCCTGATGAATCGCCTCCTAGGCCCAGACGGGGACATATTACCTGCCTCCGAAGGGACACTGGTTTATTTTGCATCCTATCTAGCTAGAACAGTGCATCATAGCACTATTAAACTCTACCTAGCGGCCGTTTGTAATCTTCACATTACGGCAGGGTTTAACGACCCCCTTAAGGGTAAGCTCCTTCTCCAGAAAGTCCTGCGTGGCATTCTTTGCTACCAGGGAGACCAGCGCATCTGTTGCCAACCAGTAACTCCTCGGGTGCTTTTAGCTATTTGTCCCGTCTTGCGGTCATGGCTTAGTCCGCGAGATTTTTCTATGATATGGGCCACTTTTAATTTGGCGTTTTTCACCTTTCTCCGTTGCAGCGAGTTTACATATGCAGGGGTTCGTCAATTTAACCAACACTTTGATCTTTCTACTGATTGTATAGCCTTTCATCCCAACCTGGCAAGCCCGCAGCGTATGACGGTACATCTCAAGTCGTCAAAAACTGACCTATCTAGGCAAGGGCAGTTCCTCACCATAGCCGGTACCTCGTCAGCCCTTTGCGCGGTTGCGGCCATGCAAAAGTACTTTCTTTTAGCTAGGCCAAAACAGGGGCCATTGTTTTACTTCCAGTCAGGTCGCTATCTTACCCGGGGTGTGGTGTTGAACCTCCTTAAGGACAGTTCTAGAGTTGCCGGCCTCCCTTATCAGTGTCTTAAAGGCCATAGCTTTCGCATAGGTGCAGCGTCAGTCGCAGCTGCCGCTGGCTTGTCGGACTGGCTTATTAAAGTTCTAGGTTGCTGGTCCTCGGATTGCTACCAGCTTTATATTAGAACTCCTCAATCTACATTAGAGTCGGTCGCCCCCAGGATGGCTAATGTTTTGGGGGATTTCTCACCGATCTAACTCTTTTGTTTTGTTTTTCGTATTTGCTTGGGGGGATGCATTGCCTCGCATGCATTGGTGGCGGTTAAGTCTGTGCAGCGAGTTCCCCCAAGCGTCTTGGCTACGTTGCCTATGAATATTGCCCGCTACCAATACTCTTATCTGATCCAGCACGTGCTGTCTTGCAGTCAGCTCGTAGTGCTGGGGAGATAAGTGAGGTTCTTGTTTCACGCAATCTCCGGAAGTCACACAGGCTTACCTAACGCAAGGCAGTGCTCCCCCATTAACGCCAACTTGGGGCACTGTTTGTTTTAATTAGTAATTTGCGTGATAACCAAACAACAAGTCACGATTAGATTATTTTGAAAGGAACAGTTACATTAATAGATGAAAATATAATGTGGCGAAGGCTAAAATGTGATAAAATATGTGAAAAAGTGTTAAAAATATACAATGGAAAAATAAAATAATCTTAGCAAGAATTGCTCTAAACAAATAATTTGGCGCAAATTGAATCGCACTGTTTGTTTAGTGTTGGATTCAGTTCTTTGATAAAAAGAACATTTCAAAAGTAAGGCAGTAAAATTTGTTTTGACACTTTCTTAAGATTCGAAAACTCTGTGCGATGTCTTCTGGCTCCATATCATGCTGCTCTCTGAGGTGGTTTCCGATTGCCGATCCTTTGTGTTCTACAATTCGTTGGTGTAGGTGTCGGCATGTATAGTCGACATAGCCTGCATCACACCATAGTTAGTAGTATGATCACACAGGCCACACCAAAATGAATACACCACACATTTTTGACTCACAAGAGGCTGCTTGTCTTCCCTGACCTTAATTTCATCCTTGATCTTTCTACTCGTGTAAACTGTGCTACTATCTGCGTTGATCTTCTGACTGAGGTCAGCCAGCTGTTTACGTACTATGTTTGCAGATTTCTGGTCCTTGTAGGGCAACATGATTCTGACTGGGGCTTCTCTTTTATCAGCCACTCGGGTATGTGAATCCTCGGACACTTTTGATTCAATAAATCTGCAAATAGTTGACTGACAAGGTCGTCAGGATAGTGCAGTCGGGAGAAGATCTCTTTAAGGCGTTCACATTCTTCGTGAAAAAACTTCCACTTTCAAAATACAGTGTGCATATTTATAATTTGAATTATATTACTGTTGTACTTTAGATTATATTTCCAAAGCTCTTTTTCCACAATATTGTTGTGTCTATTAATGAAGTGAATCCCTCTCCATATTTTTAATAGCCTGGCCAAACCATATCTGGAGGCATTAGATGATATGATCGATGAGGAGGAGGGGGAGTTAGAAGAAGACGAAGAAGAAGAAGGACAAGAGGATCAAGAAGAACAAGAGGAAGGGCAAGAAGAACAAGACAATGATGATGAAGACCTCTACAGAAAGTTAATAGAAGATGAGTTTAGTGACAGTGATGTAGAATAATCAGTATTTTGTAGATTCAGTTTTTAATTTTTTATCAATATTTCTTTCACAGATATATCAATAAGTAGTAATTAAGTAAATAGAGGATGAGTCTGAAATTGTTTTGATTGTTCTACATTTACAACAGCTTATTCAAATTAGCCCAAGCTCAAAGCCTGAAGAAAATATGTCATTACTTTTTTTACTAATTGAACCACAAATCACTGTGTTGTCTGTGAATAGGTTGTTGGATCTAGATTTAAGGGACAAAAGCATGACAGAACTTTTCGTCTTTGCCATAAAAACCCAGTCACAGTCGTGCATGACTAACTGTGGCCACCTTCCTTGGTTAAAATAAGCTAATCAAAATGCATGAACTAGGTATGGTGAAAATATCAAGCATCAGGTAGCCTGTTGATCAGTCAACAACTCCACCTCTCACATTTCTTTTCATAGTTTTGGATTTGCCAGGTTTGAATGGAAGCCATAAAAAAGTTGTTGAAAACATGTCAAAAAATGCTGAAAAAAAATAGTTTGGTGGCCTGTGTTAGAAGTGCACCACTACAAATACAATGATAAGTATTATATTAGTATGTCCAAAAGGCATTTACCTGTCAAAAATATAATTTCTCAAACTAATTCCAACTTTGGTTATTTTGCCTTTGTAACAATACAAATCTCAAGATTATAGTGGTTTTACAACACAGGCTAAAAACAGGCCCTAAAATATAATTTTCGAAAATGTTTGGATAAAGCAACGGTTTGTATCATCCGTGAGCATTGCAGATAATTCAAGCCAATTAATTCAAGGTCACAAGTCAGATTGTTTTGGTTCGCCCGTGTGTAGAAAGATCCACATGTATAAGATTCCGGTTGATAGTGATAATGGTAATTATACCTGCTCATGAAAACACCAGTTGTGTAAATTCCAGTCTAGCCACAAATAAAAAAAAAAGATTTGTGATCTTCTTTGTCATAACTGAATTATGTTATTGAACTAGTATGAGGTCCGTGTTGGTGAAACATTGGTCGAGTTCTTCACCTTGCAATGTTATGGTGAGATCCATAGACTTGTAAAAAGAAATACCCATATCAGTATCCGACATAAGTTTCATTCCATGTTCAATGCTAAATTCCTGAGTGGTGTGCCTACAAACGAGGGCTAACAATAGAGCTATAAATCAATGAACATAATAAATCCCTCTAAGATTCTCCAACCGAAACAAGGGATAGGTTGTTGAGGTATCACTGAATTCCTTATTTTCAACCTTCTGCTTTCATTTCATCGTTTCTCCCGGTTAATAACAGGCACCTGTTGTAGCTAGTTCCAGCCGATCCCAGGAATGCAAATCTCACTAGCAGTCAGTGCCTGATAACCATAACGAGTACTTTTAAAGGTATCAAGTCTTATATCGGAGATTCGGTGATATTTCTTTCTAAAAACAAAAACTGAAATAGTGTTCAACATAACCTGCCTCAGCACGTTTGCGAAAATCTATTGGTTCCTTTGAGAGGTTTTTTTAAGAGCACTCGGCTAACCTCCAGGTACGATTTCTGTACAGCTCCATACATTAATTATGTATGCAACTATGTCAAACCATCACATTATACTCAAACAGCAATCGTGAAAAGAACGAGTCAGTCAAAAAATTGCATGCATAATTAATGTATGGGGTGGTGCAAAAATCTTGCCAACCTCCCTGTCAAAATAAGAGAGCCCCTCTGCCAGTTTTGTCCGCATAGTATAACTTCCACTGACAGAATTGCTATGATAACGATGACAACCACAAAGCCCTTTGAGGTGTATTGAATAGGCCGCAAAGCGCTTTAAGGTGTTTTGAATAGGCCACAAAGCGCTTTGTGGTGTGAAAAATTGGAAAAACCAAATTATTCCAGAAAATAGCTGAGATATTTGCGAGTCAATGAGCCATCCAGTTTTCAATATTAAATCCCAAAATAAACCACATAGCGCTCTGTGGTGTTTTGAATAGGCCACAAAGCGCTCTGTGGTGTTTTCAATGGGCCACAAAGTGCTCTGTGGTTTTTCGACTACTACTGCTGTTTTGTAAGGCAAAGCAGACTAGGAACAGTTAGAAAGCACTCCGGCCATAAAATCTACTCGACAAGAAACTTTCTGTAATAAATGTTTGATGCTACAAGAGACGGCTTACCCAAAAAGGTTCAGTCAGTCAGCCTCAACAAACCTATACTGAGAAGAGGGCTTTCGTGAACCAGATTTCATGTGAGTGACATGATTGGGAATAGAAAAAATATTGCACAGATTGAGGGGTAGTTTTACAGCACCGAAACTAAAATTGGTTACACTGCTTCTCAGAAATTTTGTTTTGCCTCTGTAATATCATTGAACGACCTGAATGATTTGAGAATAATCAAAGTGCGGAGTTTAATATTGGCTGGCCGGGAACACGTAGTTCACAAACCGGAGAGCAACCACTGTTTAAATCTTCGATCAAACTTTCATGTTGAATTTGAAACCGAAAATACACTAAGCGGTTAATTTCCGATAGAAGTCTTGTGAGGTAAATGCAATTCTTACAAATAGTCACTGCACATTTACGTTCAGAGTTACTCTGGTTCAGAGTAAAGACATACAAAGTCAAATACTGCTTCTGTACGCTACCCCTCGAAAAATCAATTTTGCTCGAAGACCGAACTGCAACGGAGTTTAGTTACCAGTCTTATGCTGCATGTTATTAGATAGAACACATGATATGATTGGCTCCATATATCACATTACGTCAGAGGACATGTCTGCCACGTGGGACAACTGCAACGGTACAAACAGCCACAGTAACAGTCTGACTACTACAACATTTACCATTTATTTTGCCACAAACATCATTTTCACCAACATCATATACATATATCATACCACAAACATTGCCACAAACATTATCTATCATATCACATACCCTGTTTCAAAAATTACCATTTATCACACTCCAGACAACATAACCACAAATGCCATCTATCATACATCTACCCCATTTCCATTTTTAGCATTTGTCATCTATATTCCACCAACACCATTACAGCAGTCATTATTTATCATTCCACAAATGCCATTGTCATAAACATCCTCTATTATACAACCTATCACATTTCCCCTTCCATTTGAAAGGGAATGTAAATCTTGGTATGGCTGAGCACTGCCACAGGTATTACTTTTCATTCTCCTTTAAAAATGCATTTCATTTCAGTTTGCCAACACTTTGCCTTATTTTTTTTTATTTCCTTGTCTCTGATTTAACTTTAATTCTGAACAGTGTTTGACTTTGCTTCTGCTTTTTTACGTTGGCTTTCACTTTGCATCTTATTTGCATTTCATTTTACATGTACACATGTTATAAAGCTCAAAAACACGTATAGAATTAAGTATTTCTGGCACATGATCCAGATTGTTCATTTTTTTAGCCCCAAAATTGCAAAAGTCTGTAGAGCCTGTAATCAAGAAGAAACAAAACGTTGAGGACCGACCTCACTGTACATTGAACTTTGCTGAATCAAACATTGAACTCCTCTGAACACTAAAATGACTTATGTAATTAACATGACAGCCAGTAATTTTTCTAGATGGCTAGCTGAGGTCACAGTTCTCAATTTAGATTCAGCTAGTGGCTTGTTTGCATCCTTAACCCTTTAAGCTCTGATAGTGCCATATGGCACTCTTGCGTGACTGTAGCTTACTCCCGAGTGCCATATGGCACTCTGAGGCCTTCATGTATTGTGTCCAATCAAAAGCACTGTTATATCATTGCCAGGCTGTTCTATTGTGTTTCAACCAATAGAAAAGAGTTTTAGCTTTCATTTTACGTGTCAAACGTGGCAAGGTTTCACTAAGCATCACCATGAAAATCACAACTGAAATGTGATGGCAGCAGCTAGTGAAAGCGAAAGCAAAGAGGACACCTTTTTGGGATTTGTCAAAGAAGATCGAGAGGCTGTTGCTGAGTGGAGACTAGCTAGATTTGAAGCTAGAAACCAGAGTGACTTGGGGTCGAATATTTCCATCTCTTCTGTGGCTAGTGAAGTCCTTTCAGACTTGTCAGACTCCGAAGAGGAAGAAGAAACGTGGAATGCAAACGTAAACCCCATAGAGGCCTCACCATTCACTGCAGCTACTAGCCCAACTTCTGGCATTGCAGAGGATGGAACTGCGACTGATTTCTTTTACTTGATGTTCCCAGAAGAGCTTATAGAACATATTGTCATCGGGACGAACTGCTATGCTCAGGAATGCATTGCTACAACTCTGGACCACAAATGGTTGGAAACAACGTTCACTGAAATGAAAGCATTCATCGGTCTTCGCGTGCTGTTCGGCATCAAACAGTTGCCTGCAACGCACCTTTACTAGAGCCAAGATCGACTCATTGGCGTCCCTTTCATTCAAAAAGTGATGTCAAGAAATCGCTTCACCAAATTGTTGAAACATCTACATCTAAATAATAATGCGAATCGCTACAACTCCGGACCACAAATGGTTCGAAATAACGTTCACTGAAATGAAAGCATTCATCGGTCTTCACGTGCTGTTCAACATCAAACAGTTGCCTGCAACGTGCCTTTACTAGAGCCAAGATCCACTCATTGGCGTCCCTTTCATTCAAAAAGTGATGTCAAGAAATCGCTTCGCTAGATTGTCAAAATATCTACATCTAAATAATAATGCGAATCAAGTTCCTTGTGAAGATCCTGCCTACGACAATTTATTCAAAGTTAGACTAGTTCTTGATTGTGTCGTCCAGTGTTGTAAAATGGAACTGAGACCGCAAGAGATTTGTCTGTGGATGAAGCGATGATAAAGTTGGTTGGCTTGGAATGAAACAATATATGCCGATGAAGCCAGTTAAGCGTGGGATAAAAGTGTGGGTTTGCACCAAAGCGTTGAGCGGCTTTGTGTGCGATTTTCATGTTTACACAGGGAAGCAACAAGATGGCACGGTGGAGCAGAACAAGTTAACCCGGAACTTTACTGGCAGAAATCATCATGTCTTCTATGACAATTTTTTCTCAACAGTTAAGCTTGCCGAAGATCTGTTGGAAGACAATATTTATTTATATGCAACAGCAAGAGTGAACAGGAAAGAGTTTCCTAAAGATCTCGCTCCAAACACTCCTGGCGTCAAGTGCTTGAGACAAGGAGAGGCGCTGTGTCTGCGAAAAAACGTCATTGCAACTGCCTGGAAGGACAAAAACGTTGTTCACTTTATCAGTACCTAGAGAATTCCAACTGGAAATGACACTGTAAACCGTAACGGAACTATAATCCAAGTACCAAGTGTTCCGGTTGTGAAGAGTAACAACAACAGCATGGGAGGAGTTGACCTTCATGATCAGTTGCGTGCTATTACAATGTTGGAACTAAGTCTGGGAAATGGTGGCGCTATCTTTTCTGGTTTTGTGTTGATCTAAGCATTGTCAATTCCTTCATCCTCGAAAAGAAGGCCATAAATCATTTTACAAGAACGCAACTCGCATATCAAGTCGAACTTGCAAAAGAACTCAGCTGGGATTTCAGTAACCGAGGAAGACCAGCTAGTTCAGAGGCTGGACACTGGCCGATTCCATTTTCTAAAGGGCGCTGCAAATGATGTCTCAAGCAAAAGAAGACAACATTTTGCCAAATGGGCTGCCAGCGCTGCAACAAGCGTGTTTGCTTGGACTGCTTTGGGAACCACATTGGTGACCTAAGCTGACACGTCACAAGCTTGCATAATTCAAAATACGGAGTACAAGTACCCTAACATTTGCCTCAAATTTTACTCCATAATCAGAACTTGAGACTTTCTTGAAATTTATTTTAATGTATATAGATTGATTCATTGACAATTTTCAGTTTTGTTAAGATTTAACTTGTATTACAGAGTTTTTTGGCTTTTTCATTGCCAAAGTACATTGTGTATCAATGTAAATAATGAACATTTTCTTAGTTGTGCAATATTTTGCTTGCTCCAATTCCCCCATGATTAACTGTGCGCTGTAGTTAAGGTTTAGAATTAAAGATTATTTCTTGCTGAACATTTTTTGTCTTGTGTTTTGACGTTCACCTCGTAGTTTTCGAGATAAAAGACAAAATGCAAGACATGGTCAAAAGAAGACGTTTTGGTTCTGCAGTGCCTGCTGGGTTCCGGGAATAGGGGTTCATGTTTCTTCAGTTTCCTGTGGAGCTTAAAGGGTTAAGTAACGGAATGATAGTTCAATTTCAGAGCAAACAATACACAAGTGTCAGGTTAACCACAACTTTTCATGGAAATGCCTCGATTTATTTTTGGGTCTAGTTTCTGGGTTTGGTCGGTGCTTGATTTGGGAAATTGGGGGGGTGGTTGAATTTATTTAGATATGTGATTATTTTATGGTCAATGACCACTTTCACAATGACTTATTTCGAGCATCATTTCCACCCAATTATTGCCACTCTTTCCGAGAAAACCAGTTTTGCAAAGTACCGTTTGCTTTGAGTGTCAGGATACCTTCCCTTAAGCTTGTAAATTAATGTCATTTGCTTCATGTTTGGAAGACAGAAATTTTCGAATTTGACAATTTAATCTCTGCAGGGCCACCTTTTGACTTTTGAAGCTTGATCAACTATTGGCTTAATCAGTTGCAGGAAGACTAATCAATCACTTTTTTAATGAAAAATTGATATTATTACAATTGTACTAGCTAGTGCTATTTCAGGAAGTAAGGATCATTGGCAAGTAATGATCCAAAAGTGGACCTGAATTTTCTGCAGTGTTATAAAGAGCTCCATGATGGGAGATTGGATGTGTCTGCCATGCGATCATTTCCTCTGTCTGAATTCTTTTCCGTTCACGGAAGCCCTTTCTTCAGGCTTGCTATCGACACCCATCTTGTGGCCAGCAAATGCCACCAACATTTACCGAATTTACATGGCTTATAAGCCACAACCAATTTGCTCATGACGATGAGCAGCCGAGAAACTAACTTGACAATGCTCGACTAGAACTCGACTTAATATATGTGTGTGTTCTGAAAGTTTTTGCTACTAATGTGATTTTCTATCCATTGTAACATCTTACTTCGTACCCGAATATTTTCATAATTGTGATGTGTTTTGGGATGGAAGCACAAAAAACAATAGCGGTGATAAAACAGACTCCTTTGCCAGAGGCCATCGACACAGTCACCAATACAGTGGAAGGAGTTGTCCAAGGAGTCACCAGTGGAACAACATGCTGTATAGGCAGTTTCAGTTCCTCAAGAATCAAACTCAAGCTGCCGTATAAAAGAGACAATTCATCAGCTCAGCCTCGAAGACCTGGAAGAACAACCTTATTATAGCTATTGTTTTCAAACAGCCACAACTCCAGGTCAGTTTGCAATTATTGTAGATTTTCTTAAATGTCAAAAGTACAGATATCTGTTGTACAAGCACCTTTATGATGTCAGAGAAACTGATGATCCAAGTTGCAAAGGAAATCATTTTCACTTACTGCTTTATGGTACTTTCATAAGTAGCAATGGAAACCAGTTGAAACCAAGTCAGATTTACTGTTATGAATGGCTTCAAAAGTACAGTAAGTGTTATGGGATTTAGAGCCCTAGTTGTTCAATCTTTTCAAGGATACATTCAAGGATACAACTATTTGAAGAAGTATCCAAGAGTATTGTCAGCTTATTCAGATGAATTAGTTGCCTTAGCAGAATCTGGAGAACTTCATCCGACACCAGAACAACAGAGAATTAATGTACATGACTACAACGAGAGATTATTAGAATCTCAGAATCCTAAGTTAACCACACCTACGACCCCAAGAAAGAAATTTAAAGCAGACAGGTTTACCGCTGCTGATCACATGTTTTCGGAGATATTAGATCTCCTGAAACGGAGAAAGGTTCAAAGTTCTAATTAGTTATTAAAATGGGCAGCTCAGAAAGGAGAACCTTATAAGAGTTAACATCCAACTGTATGTGTTCAAACTTTAATCAGTTGTTTGAGAAAGCTATGACACAACTCAAGTTAGAAATGCAAGATCAAGCCTGGTATGAAGCGTTGTCTTCATTTTCTCCAACGGAAAAAAGTTCATGTCTATAGGAGAAAGCATTAAGCTCATTAAGGAGGTTAGCAACCACAACGGAATTCCTATTCAGTCCATTGATAAACAGCTAGATGTCACTGAGATATTTGGCATTATTTTGTCTAAGAGAAAGCCTAAGGTTAACTGTGTTGTATTGTATGGTGCCAGCAGTGCAGGAAAAACTATTTTACTTAAGTCAGCTTTCAAAGTCTTTCCTGGCTGCACCTTGCTTTACCAAGGAGTTTCAAATAATTTCATGTTTGAGTCTTTAGAAGATGCACAAGTTTGCTTGTGGGACGAGGATCTTTTCGGAGCACAACATCAGGAATCTACTAAGAAGCTTCTAGGCAGCGAGGAATTTGAGAGTGCCACAAAATACAGACGGAATGTAAAGATTAGCAGGGCAATCCCTGTAGGAATAGGTGGTAATGTTCTTCCATGGAGTTCTATCTTGACATGTGAGCACCGGAAAGCCTTTGGAAACAGATGCATTGTAGTTGAGATGTCTGAAATGCCCACCCATGCAGATTACAGCAATAAAGGCGTGATTCATCCACAAGCTTGGCTCAGTATAGACAAGCCATACTGGGCGAGAGTTAATGGGCAGGAGGAAGTCCCACAGTCACAAGAAAACTCGCCAGAATAGGAATTCAGTGGCAAAGACCACAAAGATCTGTTGTCCGTTCAAGACCCAAGTGAATGTTCCAGTACTCAAACAGTACATTGAAACATTAGAGAACTCAACTTTGACGAGCCTTTGAATAGCCAAATCATGCCCTCACACCCTGAGTACCACAAGTACAATGTTTATGGCAGCCCAATTACAAAGTCCAAAAGGGAGTCATCCTTGAAGAAACCGCTTTCATTAGCAAAGGAGTGCCAAACAACGACTGCCCACTACTTGGTTGTTCAAGGTGAGCATAGGTATACGGTGGAGATTTCTTCATGAAATAACCACCAAATACCTGTTGTCGTTCAGTTGAATTAATCTTCTTTTACTGCCTGGCTGCTGTCTAATTACTTCTTCATTTAATTTACTTAGAGAATAACTGATTGGACTTTAAGCCCTGCAGTAGCTTTGATTCTCAACTCACTCTCACTGTTGTTTATTTCAGTTACTTCAAAGAGTCTGAAAGTGGTGTATCCAGAGTACTCCATAACCATTCTGACGACTGAAGATGGGAGACCATGACATGGACAGCGATAAAGAAACAGACATCGGGCAAAAAGAGAAATGCAATGGAACGACTGGACCAGCAGGACCAGAAACAGCATTTTATCAATGCTTTAGAAATAGTCCGCGAACAAATACAGCTGCAATTAAGTTAGAATGCTACAATGTTCCTTACAATGACCAAAGTGGACCCCTAGTCTTTTAAGTGAAGTGGCTTCAGCTGGTCACACGATCAAAGTAGAAAATGTGTCGCTTAATCTGCATGGTTTTAAAGCAATGTATGAAGTGCAACTGCATGTTTAAAAAGTGGGAATGCAAAAATATGACTCATGATAATCCCACTGGGGGGGGGGGGGGGCAGCAAGCATGGACAGAGGTCACATTGTGGATTTGGGCTGAAGACATGGAAATTGTAAACTAGGAGGAATTTAGAGAGATTAACTTGAGTGACACTTTTCATGGAGTTGCAACATTAATTCTCCTTGGTTCATGATATATGGTAACATCATGCCCCACGCCAATATCCAAGATTGCTGGAAACCTGTTTTGACAGATTTCGCTATATATTTAATCCTTATTAAGCACTTATATAAATTTGTAAGTTTGTTACATTTGACCTTGCGGCACTTATATTTTTAAGTATCTTAGCTTTTGATTTTCATTTTTTAGCATCAGACACAATGCTTAATCTAAGAAAGGGGGCATGTTATAAAACTCAAAAACTTGAAAAGAATTAAGTGTTTTTGGTAGGTGATCAGATTGTTTGCCATGTTAGTCTTGTGATTCTAAGGCCCGACTGCCCACACAGATAATCCTATGATTTCAAGTTGTTCATCTACTTTATCATGAGTACTTAAGCTCCAAACAATACCCTATAGATGGTCATGTTTGGGTTCATCTACTGAACTTGGTTCTGAATCTCCCACAAAGATCCTGTTGGGTTTCTCGTTCAATAAAGTTTTGCTTGTATTGATTGTTTCAAGAACTTTGTAGTTCGCTTCTGAAAAGTCACTTGAAAGTGTTTGGGTTAGTATCCTGTAAAGATGTTCAATTCTCCAGGGTCAGTTCATGTCACATGGCCTACACATGGCTACTGATATTGGATTTAAGTGCATGTGCATTCATTAGTAAAGAGTAGAAGATAAGACAAAGATTGTGATCAATGGTGTCCAAATAAACGGAGTCTTGGTTCCTCCTCACGTCTGCAAGAAAAATCTAACGCATGTGTTTGTGTTTTGATTCTGATTTCACCTTTATTCTATTTTGGGCTGTTGTACATTTCAATTCAATTTACTTTCAATTAATATTATCATTTTGAAATAAAATACCCTTTAAAACCAATGGCAGTTCTTGACCACCAAAGTGCTCTTGTCTTGACACAGCAATCCTTGTCCAAACACAGGTAGGCTGTCTCTTCTGCCAATTATCAGCACATTAACGCACCCGTCCACTATTACCACTCCCAGCATACCTCTGCAACCATGCCCTATCTCTTCATTGTTTTGCTCAGTGTGGCTGGTCCCTGGGTTTTCTGTGGGTGTTGGGGGGCTTGTGCTGGGTTGAAGAAAGTCGCTGCCATTTGGGCAGTATTACATTGTGGGGCTGGGCTTGAAGGGTGAGTGTTGTGTTTGTTTTTGCTGGGCACCTAACCAACTGTAATCAAAGATTGTAGGTCCAAATTTTCCTATTCATCTTTATAGAGCTTTTCAAAAGGAATTGTTCATGTACTTACCTGTTTGATAACATATAAGTTATGTTCTCGCCACTAGTCCTTAAGGGTTAGGTCATAAGAATTTTCTCCACTTGGTTTCCTCTTCTAATTCCTGTTTTATGTTGCCATGAAGAAGTCTATGGATGCCAGTGTTTGTTTGTGCCTGTTGCTGATTATTTAGGGGCCCCTTACTATGGGGAGCACAATTTTTGTATGGACAAACTGCCTTTTCATGTTTCTTCTGAGCAGGGTGGTGAGTGTACCTTTTTATCAACATAGCAAGTAAAATGGACTGTAAATTCCAGATTGTGATTGGTGAACAATAACATAGGAACATCTTTTCTTTTTTGCAGATTCTATGATGAAACAGGCTGGTTCTAGGAACCATGTGCATATCACTGTTCAGATCCTTTACTGCAGGAATGCTTGTTTAATTGCATAGAATGAGTAGTATGCGATCAATAGTCTAGCCCTATCAACCATGTGCATTTCTCAGTCAAGATCCTAAATACTGCAATCATGCTAATTTTATAATCAGTATGTACAGGTATGTATTACACAGATATCTGACTAAAAATTAAGATTAAGAAAACTTGTTTTTAAAACATTTTCAGAGTTTCTATCAAGTTATAGAAACCAAACTGGAAGTTTGGAAGTTCAGTCAAACAAGGGAGAGAGTTTTATGAGCTTGTTGCAGCTGTAATAAAGGGAGATCCATGAAAAGCAGCCAATGAAAAGGTATCAGCATGAAGACTAAGACATCAAAGGTGATACAAAAATGTTTATTTTTCAATTTGGTTGCACCTACATAGACAATCTTTCGGTATCAAAACAATCTCTGAACAATCTCTGAACAAGATTTGAATGAGTTTTCTTCAACTCTCTCCAGTGCACAGATTTAACATTTTTCTGCTTTAGAGGTAATTCCTGGGTTATAAAGAACTGGACATTACCAAGAGTGTAGTTTTGTTACAGAACTATTCACTTTATCCGGATTCATAGCTAAGAATGCTGGTCAAGCCTCAACAGATGGCAACCCTGATGTTATTGAATTAATGATTGGTCACATGCCTCACATTGACTCAAGAACTAAAAGGAGTGTCACATCACTGATGAATGCTGCTGGTCATGAGAAAAGGGAAATCATTCCCAGGAATACAGAAATGCCACAAAGGTTAATGATTCTTCTTCCACTGAATCCCACATTGACCAACCAATCAATGCATCTAAAGCTGGTTTTGCTAGACTCTTTGGCTGAAAGCTCTGATGAAGGAAGTGGGTTTCAAAGTCAAGGATGCAGACTGATAGATCTGAACAAGTTTTCATCAACTCACTCCAGTGCATATATTTGACTTTCTTCTGTTTTGAAAGTAATTCCTGACCTTTTAAGCACTGGACACTACCATAAGTGTTTTTTTTTTTATTACAGTAGTATTCACTTTATCCAGATTCACAGCTCTATCATTCCAGCTGAGTTATTATTCTTTCATTCTCAGTAAACACAACATGCATGGTCACACTGAGAGAAGCTGGACATGCCCAGAACTTTGAACATTAAATTCCATACACAATAGAACGTTACATCAGTTGAAAGGAAATAAAAAACGTTTATTTTTCAATTTGTTTGCACCTATGTAGACTCTGAAAGAACTTTTACATCAACACATATACCCCCTGTGTGTACATTGTCTAAAAACACTATCATAAGTGACTTTGGCTCTGAAAGAGATTTGAATGTTAGCAAAATTGATTGCAAACATAAGAATGCTGGTCATGCCTCAACAGATGGCAAACCTGATGTTACTGGGTTAATGCTTAGTCACCTGCCCAACATTGACTCAAGAAATAAAAGGGGTGTCATATCACTTTTGAATGCTGCTCGTCACGCCAATCAACAAAGTAGTTCAAACTACCAAGTCTAACATGAAGATTCAACATTTCCCTCATTAAAATGCAGAGAAGCACATCACTTTTCCTGCAGTCTGCACCGTTATCTCAACCCACTATTCCTTCATATCTACTGACTTTCTCTTCTGTTTGTCTTAAGTCGTAAGTATGTAAACTTT
Source organism: Orbicella faveolata (assembly GCF_042242905.1). Taxonomy (NCBI): domain Eukaryota; kingdom Metazoa; phylum Cnidaria; class Anthozoa; order Scleractinia; family Merulinidae; genus Orbicella; species Orbicella faveolata. The sequence goes on from NW_028301576.1 coordinate 30,267,454, forward strand.
TTTGGAACCCTTTTTGAACCTATAACATTTTTCTCAACATTTGCGTGTCATCCTGAAAACAATGGATTTCAGTGAAATTGAATTCAGTCCAACATGTTAAGGTGGAGGTACACATGAATTTTGCTATCAAATGTGAAATTCTTTTCACAGAGACATGTTTAGCCATTTAGGTTGACTGTGAAATTTTTTAAGATCCATGATGCAAATGTCATGATTTAGGCTCATGGGATAAAATTGCTACTTGCTTTAATTGACTCAACAATGACACAATGAAATCCCTTCTCTTGTAGTAGCAATTGTCTCCTGAAATAACTGTACCCAGGACTAGAAACCATGAAAAGGAGAATCATTTCGCTTAATGAGTGACATAGATATTGTCAACAGTTACATTCTCTTTCAACTTTATCATGCAGAACACCCTGATGACCAAGCACTCAAGCATCCTCAAAAGTTTGCAGTTGCAAAGTATCTAGAGAAACTTGTAAGACAGCTAGCAGGCATGAATGAAAATAGACAACCTCCAGGGTTTAACAACCAAAAGGAGAACATGGGGAGTTTGTTATGCAACAACACAGACAGAACTGAAAGTTAGATCTTGCTGCAGTGGTCAACATTAGATTTGAAATTTGGCACAGCAAGGACTATCCTCATGATGATTGGCTTTACACATGTCATTACTTAATTAATTTATTAATATATCATAGATGCCATCAAAATGTGGCAAGTTGAAAAACAGTCGCACTGGAGCCATTAGGTGAGTGTGTCCCCAAGATCCTCTCCATAAAAAGATTGAAGTCTTGGACTTTCCAAGAGTTATATTGTCATATGAGACTTAAAGGAAGATACACAGGAAAACTGCAACTCTGTGAAAAAAATTTTAAAGGGAAACTTTTTCAATATGCACATGGGCCTTCGCATATTAAAGTCATGGTAGGTCATCCTACAAAGATCAGTCAACATGCTCCAACAATGAGTTATCTTGACCCTCTACCCCCTAAGAGTGCCAACTGGCACTCACGTGTTACTGCTCTGAAATCCCATAGTTGGTTGCTAGAGGATATAAGAAGGGTTTCTATTGGTTCAAACGCAGCCACTGAAAGAGTGCCAGATGCACATGGGCGGTGTAAATGTGAATGATCAACATCAAAAGTATTATGTGGTGGGATGCAAGAACAAAGGACACTAACAAAGCATATTGAGGCTGGCTCGAGGACTGGACAGAGCCCTACCTGCTGCCAGCATTATGCTATTCAGGAACCAGCTGAACAGAAGTATTACAGCGAATCAAAATGTACTTTAATTTCTAAAATATCTTAAAGTTATGTTAATTGTTTCTTTCAAAACAACACATATTGTGCTGCCTGAAACAAGCTTTTACTGGTCCAAGGACTCAACACTAGCCATTTCCTATGTAAAGCCGAAATAAAAGGGTTACAGAAAGGAGAGCCAAAGTTTTATCATCGTGGGAATCTGTGGCCTGTGTGGGGAAGGATACGAAACTAGTCTCCTTTCTGAGCACTCAGTCAGACCCAGACGGTGATGTGATGGTATATACAGGGTTCGTACCCTTTTTCAGAAACAAATTTCCAGGACTTTTCCAGGACTCAGATTGATTTTTCCAGGACTCTAAAATTCACATTAACCCTTTCACTCCCAAGATCTTAACATTAATTCTCCTTACTGTCTGCCATACATTTCATATTTTTTTACTTTAGTTTAACAGATTTCCAAAACTTTCCAGGACCAGTAGCCCTTTTCCAGGACTTTCAAGGTTTTCCAGGACCCGTACAAACCCTGTATATAGGAAACAAAGAAAAGGATGTGTTGTCAAAGTATCTACTGCTGCGATCAGCTACAACATGAACACGGGTGATATAGATTTGAATGATCAACGTCGAAAGTATTATGCAGTGGGACACAAATCACACAAATGGTGGCGATATTTACTTTGGGTTTTGGTGGATGTCAGTATTGTCAATTGTCATATTTTGGAGTGTGAAGTTCCAAATAACCACTCCCAGCCACAAATGGACCTCAGGCTGGAGTTAGCGAAGATGCTCATTAGCGACTTCTCTTCCCATTCGCTTTCTGTCACTGATGAGAGAAATACAGATGGACACTGGCCCAAATCTGCTTCAAAGGGACATTGCAAGAGACATTTTAAGCACAAAGAAGTTAAGTTTTGCCCAATAGCATGCACATCTTGCGATAAGTGAATCTGCTTGGATTGTTTCCCAAACCACTCCAAGGGTGATTTGGCATAATGGCACAAATTTTGAAATTGCTTCAGTGCAAAGTTTTGCTTGATAAGCCTCCTTTTTGTTCACATACCACTGTTGGATTTAACTCCTAAAATGTAGAAGTGTTTCAAACCTATCTTTTTGCAGTTTTTCCCTGACAGAGTCCAAAAATTATGGTAACTATAGATTCGAATCCCGTTCAGAGCCTGAAATTTTTTCAGGTCATTTTTCCAGTAGTGTTATGGCTGCATTCGCATCTTTCATTCTTTCATAGGTTTAGTCGTTGTTAGGAAGTGAACATTGAGGAAATAATGACACCAAGATTGTCTTCATGAATCGGCTTTTACTTTCTCATCCATTAGCGTAGAATTTATAGTGCAGATTACATAAATAACGAGTTCATCCATTTTCCAACAACTTTTCTTTTTATTGCATTGATGTTCAATCCTTAGTTTTTGCTGCAGGGAGCTTTTAGTTTTACGTATTTAATCTATCTACATATTGATTTGATTTCTGGCCAGGGCTAAATATCCATTTTTTTCAAAATAATCCTTATTTATTTTACGTTCAGTTTCATATTTTTTTAACCTATTTTATTTTGATAACCTTTAATTTTAGGATGTATTTTGTTTCTTCTACAGTCCCACAAAAACAGCTTTACAGCAATAAAGTAATTTACTAATTTAGTTGAAGGGCATTGCTTAGATATTACACTAAATATGACATTCTGCAATGAAAGATGAACCTGTTGATTTGATAAAAGCCACCAATAAGATTCAAAATCGTTCCAAAATCGCCTTGAGTAAGGGCATTGGTAAAGGATATGGTACAAAGTTTTGCGTTCGGCCTCACAAAAAGCACAAACGTTGTCTGTTCTGTAACCAATTTTGAATAATTTTTTATTTGTGTAGAGTATATTAAGCACTTTATACTGGAAAGCCTAGAAGTAAGATTCGAGCACAACAGAATGAGGTAAATTCTCTCAAATGATCATCCGAAAGGTTAAAATCGCTTTTCCATTTATGGATAATGTTAGGAGGCTGTGGTTTTTCTGTGACAAGTAGTGAATAATAATCTTTCAATTTCTTTTTCGTCACATCAAAAATGTTGTTGTGAATCAGAAATGAAGGAGAGGTTAATGGTAGGGATGTGTAACTGCCTTTTAAAAAGTCAGGTATAGAGTGTCGAAGGCCTAACAATTGAGGAATGTTGATTTTACTAATTTTTTTTGCAAAAGGGAAAAAAATTAACACCTCACCTGGTAGGGCAAACATCAGAAAATTGCTCAGTTGCTAATTACCAACAAGACAGGCAAGCGAAAATGCGAGCCTGTCGAGGCAGCAGGATATAGAGCCGTGCATAGTTTGATGGCTATGCAGAAAAAATTTCAGATCTTTCAGCTTGATTTTTGCGTAATCTGGTTCCGTCAGTTATATTTTTGGCCATATTAGGATGTAGCCAGATGTTGTAGATTTATTGCATAAACCAAGTAGAAGGCTATTTTTCTGTGTCATGTCACAAGGCTTCGATATATGTTCAGCTCTCTTGGGTGAGTAACCTCGTTGGGCAATTATTTTGGTAAGTACTTAAGTAATTTTCCTACCATCCTGCTTTTTGAGGCATATACATCTTGGATTTGTTGTGACTGAATCGTACAATTGTTAAAGCTGAACAAGACCCGAGTTGTTTTCTGGAATGAATTCGAGTGTTGTTGATTTGATTCAGGGTAACGTTCAGGATTTGTTCGCCATCCATTCAACGAATTATTATGGTAAGTTGTTTGTCAAATGCTTCAACTTTGAGGGAACGTTTCAATGTTGCTGCATCACGTAGCAACGGCCATAGCAATGACTGTTTACTATAAGAACGTGACCAAAAAAATAGATTATTTTTAACTTATATGAATGAGACTATTTAGAAAAAACTTTTAAGACATGCACAACTCGATTGGTATAATTATTTGTGAAAAGCTTTGCCTCAAATTGCCATCACAGGCTCATTCATTTCCCTTATGAAAAGGAATATTTCGCACAACTGCGGTAACTTTTTACAAAATAGAACAACCATTGCACCCCCTCCCCCGAGATCCAATCTGCACACCCCCCCCCCCCACTATTTGTGGCTCAATACTTTGTGGAAGAAACTTAAAGTGCATTTTTCTCAAAAGTTTACTTTTATACCGACTGACTTCGCGCCAACATTTCTACTTTGCAAGGTTTTCAAGTAGAATTTCCGAAACTTGGGCTCATCAAAGACCAATAGTGTCGTGATGTTATAAACCAAAAATTCGTAACATGAGATGGTTTTTCCACTGGGTGTGGTAAAAAATAAGGTTATTTCTAAATAAAGCCTGTAAAAAGCACTGAAGATAAGAGTTAACTGTCAAAACGTAGGTTCAATGTACAGAACAAAACAGAAACTTACACGATATGCTTATTTGACAGTCAAATCTTGTTTTGTAAAAGAGCAGAAAGTGTTGCCGTCAATACTATAAAACACTACCTCACAAGGCTGTGGCTGGTTTCCGTAGCAACCCTTTTGAGTAAAACGCTAGAAATTTAACTTCTCTTCTTGAGTGCAATAGCACACAATTGATCTTTCTGCACTATATTTAAACAAACATTTTGGTCCATTTGAGGGTATCCTACCCCGTTAAATATTTTTCAGCTGAAGAACATGATAGCTACTCTCAACAGTTCTAGGCCAGAGGGCTTCAAAGATTTTACACAGGATAATCACCAGTTTGGCTGGAAGACCATTCAGAAGGTCTTTGCTGAAGACCTCGATCGAACCGAGAATGGATTGAGTCAAAAGGTGCCAGGCTTAAAATATGCACACATTTACAGAAATAACTGGATGCGTTTGACTGTAAGACCAGCAAAGATTATGCAGGTATGGCATGCACCACTTCAGGAGACACTTGTGATTCCGATTGCAGTCTAACCAGGAAACGTTTGATAAACAATCACTCTTGAGAGGCCTTTCCCACTTGAAAATTTCCTAGAGTTTTCATCCAAGTCACAGAAAAGGCAGCTTTCTTGTTCGCCTTGTCTGTTGGCAAGGCACACTCGCTTACAAGCTTGCAGTAGAATCCAAAAATCAGCAGTTGAAAGTTCACTTTTGTGATTCAAAAAGCAAATTTTTTGCAAAGTGGTCCCTTTGGTGGACTTCATACTTGGTGATTTAAGAAGCTTTGAGCAGACAATCCCTTCGATCTCGCTGGCTTTGTGTTGAAAATATCAATGACATCAGTTCCTCCAGCTGATCTCCGTTTAGAGTGTTCAAAGCTTACTTTGTCTTTTCCACAGACTTCTTTTTTGCAGACCGTTTCAAAATGAATTGGATTCCTCACTGCATGATTTTTGCTTTTCCGCATAGAGGTTAGAAATCAACTAGAAATGGGGGCCTGCATTTTGTTTGTAATTGTCTTCAAAAAGAGGAGCAATGTATCAGGTGACTCAACTTGCTGACCCAACCACTTTCAAGAAATTAAAGAAACAGTAGAAAAAGAAGGTGGCAACATCAATGAAGGACAAAGGTAACAATCACTTTTTCTTCAGACAACTTTCTAATGTCATGTCATGGCAACAAGATCCTCACAGCCTTTGAAGAGATCACCAACTTTAAAGCCTCCTAGATCTGTTTGGGAAGGCATCAAGCAATGCAAAACAACAGTCTTGCCTGTGTCTTCACAATGATAACTTTGTGTTTGGGTCATACATCAACTTCAATAAACAAATTTCTGGCCTGAACCAATCATCTTATGGATCACCATTGTCCTACCAACTGGTAAGAACTGGGTTTGCCTTTTCAAGTGTGCTGGAAGACTTAAAATATTGTGTACTTGAGTAGCATGAGGTAAATTTACTGTTTAGTAACAAATGAATTTTCTGATTTACCTACATTATAATATGTAATAAACTCCAGTTCTTTCATTAGTAAACACTGCCTAAATGATTTAGCTTTATGGACCCGAAATGGCCTCAAGAAGTTTGAGAAATGCTCCCCTGATAATATCAAGTGATTCACAAAACTAATTGACCAAATACTTCCCTTGCACAGTTTCCCCGCTAGTAGTGTCCAATTCAGGTCGTTTTAGTAGCACTTTTCTCAATCCACATCAAGTTGGTTACTACTCATAGAAACAGATTTCCCAATGCCATTATGTTGGTTGAAATTTTGATGATTCTATCTCTGTCAACAGCATGTTGTGAAAGAGGCTTTTCAGTAATGGGGAAAGTCAGACTGCAGATCATGCTTATCTGTTCTATACTGTCTCCTGAGGAGTCATATTGATGGACCTGGTGATGTTGAGTATAACCCTAAACCAGGACTGCAAATGTGGTAGGCTTCTGGATTGAGGATGAGATGTCCCAATTTTAATGACTAAGGATTGACAAAAATATCAATGCTATAAGATATAGTTGTTACTTTCCTAACTCATTTTCTTCTTTGTTTTGTTTACATAACTATTACTTATTAATGATTATGTACATTTTTTAAGTTTTGCTATTCATGCTGTGATTGTTGTGATCAATGCAAGTTTCATAATATAACCTTTGGAATCATGTAATTAGAGACACCACATTTTTATCAGTTTAGTTATGCCATCTACGTTCTCGCTATTATTTTACACTATCACTCCCATCGCTATCGTGCTAAGCTATCGTTTCTACAATTGCTACCCTTGCAGGAGCAAGATCAAAGTAAGTCTGCACATCTTTAGTCGTTATCGCGTTGTTATAGTTTAAGATTTATGTTCCATCAGTATCCTTGATCTATGTTTTGTATCTTAGCTGGTATTAGCTTACATAAGCCTTTTGTATCGTTTCGCTTTTAGTTCGAACCACACAATCACAATCACAACGACTTCACAACACAAGTACATCTCTGTTTTGTTATCCTGATTCCTATATTATTGATTCGTCGCTCCTTCCAATAAACGCTAATGATTGATTTTACTGTGACCTGGTTTCTTTGAATTACAATGTGCGTTCGAGTGGTTCAAGCTCCTGCTAAGCCCTAATCTACATGTGGCTTCGCTCCTGGAAAGTCACAATGGTAAGCACTCCATTTTAGAAAGTACAATTTTGAGATGGAAAAAAAATTTTGAAATCTACTTTCCATAGTGGAAAGTGGTGTAAAAAGTTAGTTTCAAGCCCTGCACAAAAGGCTGAGATGAGGGCTAGGCAAGTCCACTATATTCTCAACAATGCAAAGCAAAAAAGAAGAACTTGGTTTTACTACTACATGAATTACGACATACTGTTGTACCTCAACAGCCTGCTGAAACAGTAAGGAGATAGTGTGAAGAAAACCAGAAAAATAACCAAAAATCCACAATAGAACAAAAACCTTTCACCGCAGAAGGGGGAAAAAGGGCTCCTTCAGAAACCACCAGATCTATAAAAAGCAGAAACCAATAACTGCACTGATAACTGGGTGAAGTTGCCTCAGTGTCATTATACATTGCTAAAATTTCCCCTTGGTCCCAAATCAATCATGTTTAGACAGTAAAGATAATAAAATAATTTATGATCAATATAGTAACTTTTCCTTTTTCTCACTTACAATTGTGGCTGGTACTCTGGATTTATAATGGTTCCATATCCTTGGTCAAGCCCACCAGCATCATTTGAACATTCCAGCTCCCAAAGGTGGGAGAGCAGGTGAGAATGTCACAGTCCACTTATCAGTCTGTTTCCAGGCTTAAGTCCTGCTCAACCCAGGAAGACAGGTGGACTGTGGTGGGAAAGCACCTTATTGACTGGGGGCTCCCCAGTTCAAGCAGAGGGCAACTATACAACAGGCTCAACAGCCCCTCCCACTGTCAGGAGTGACCCCTGGCATCTGGCTCTACACCAATCAAGCCATGACTTTGAATTGGTAACTGCCACTCTCCAGTTTTTTTCCATGCCAGGCAGAGTCATGTCCCAGCACCAGTATCATCAGGTTACGTCTGTGGGGTCTGTGGCTGTGTCTGTCGTTCAAGGATTGGGTTAGAGAGTCACAATAGGAAATGATCGCTACATACGCGCTGAGTCATGGACCGTGTCCAACGACTGCCTACTAACTTTTAATAAATTTAAGAAACTTATTGAGCCACTAAATATTTGCATATTGTAAGATTTCAATCCTAGGTTTTGTTTAATTTGGAATTTAAGTGCATTCAAATTTGACAAGAATACCAGCCTTATTTTGTGTTGGTGCCCTGTGTATGTGTTGGGTTGCCTGTATAAAGGCGAAATTTTTTGAGATTGCTTTTCTGTCGTGGACACAAATTTAGTGCCCCCAAAGATTTTTCAGGGGCTGTGGTCTCACTTCTAAGTTTGTTGGCCTCAATTTTACGCAAGTTCCACCTGCTTTTGGGTATGTGGAGAAAGTTGACAAGAAGGTGTAATTATTTGGCTGTTCTTTTCAGAAGAAACTACTGCTGTTGTAAGTTAATTTGTCTTACATTTCGTTCAAGTAAGTCCCTTTGTTTTTCAAAATGTTTTGTCAAACTTTTCGGGACATGTGTGCTACTCCCAGCAATTTGACAATTCTGCATTGTGTTATCAACCCTCTCGCCTTCAATGAAGAAAAGCTATCCTGTCATTATGAATGAATTTGGCAGTGAATGCATTCAACAGTCCTCAAGCAACATTACTGTAGCTTTAGGTCACATGATAAACAAACCAAGTTGTGTAGCTTGGCGGTGATTGTGCCAGAAAGTGAATTTACCGAGTTGTTTAGTTTGGCGGCCATTATGCCACAAAGCAAATCAACCAAGTTGTCAAGCTTGGTGGCCATTGTGCCACAAAGTAAATTTACTGAGTTGTGTAGCTCGGTGGCATGTAGCTCAGTGTCCATTGTGCCATAAAGTAAATGTACTGAGTTGTGTTTGCGAGTATTGTAGCATTTTATTATGATTTGTTATCACAACACAACGCAAGTAACTTGGGTTTCATTCAAAACTCTTGTAAACCGAGGCAAATTAAGGCTGTCCGGGCAAGGAAAACCAACACAGTCACTCAAACCACTAGCAAATTTCTTGACATGAGTGGCTCGCTGTTAGTGGTCTTATTCCTGATGTTACCAAATTATAGAGTATTTCAGGTAATTTCCACCCAATCAACTAAATTAATTGGTACAAAAAAAACATTGAACTTTAAAGGCACAGACCCAGTTCATCTTAGGACTGCAATAGAACATTACTCCATTAAGTTCAGTTGAGAGACATCAACTAACAAACTTCAATGTGTATTTTGTTGTTGTTGTTGTTGTTGTTGTTCTTGTTCTTGATGTTGTGAATTAGTACAGTATTTCATGTTATTTCCATCCAATAATCAACTTGCTATATGACCTAGTCCAAAATGGAAATCATTGGACTTTGAACAGATAGCCCAATACATTTTCAGAGATTTCAAATGATGCATAATGTTATCATTTAAGAAAGTAAAGTTCTGTTTAATTTTATTAGTCGGCCTCTTTTTATTAAATTTACTTTAAGTTGTTTACCCAACTACCGGTACAATCTAAAAATGAAATCACAGAAAAACGTCCCCATACTTATTTGTAACTAACAATACAGCATATCGTTTTCATGCCATTCTTTAGTGCAACTACTGTAAATCCTCTATAGAGCAACCCCAGCTAATAAGCCCCCCCTTTTTTTGGAACGAGAAATTTATCAAACCCACCTCTCTATTAAACCCTTTTCCCGCTCCTTCACAACCAACAATTAATAGCAGCCAGTATTACCAGTGCGTTTTTGCTTTACCAATGACTCTAGGAACAAATTTCAAAATACTCATGAACTTTTGAGATATATTACTAGTACTTCTTGTGAAAACTAATCTAACTAATCACAAAATCAATAACACATTCAGACCATTTAGTCAAAGTACAAATGTTTATGGACAATTGATCCACATGAAAAATTGTTACAAGAAATGAATGGTAAAATAAACGGCGTTCAACTAAATTAAATAAGCCCCCCACCCACCCACCCCCATGGGCTCAATAGAGGATTTACCGTCATTATTTTGCTGCAATCTTCCACCTCACCACGGCCTACAATTCTATGTTTCAATTTTTTCTGTTAGCAGACCTTAAAATAGCAACATAAATGCCTATATATCCTTTTAACTCTCTCTCACAGACAATGTCCTGTAGAATGCTCTCCTCTAATCTCTGATTACTACTAGTATATAACGAATTAATATAGCAACAATTTTTCCAAAATACCAGAAGTTTCCATGTAAAATAACTATATTTGAACCTCTTGTAAGCGACAACCTCTTGTTTGCAACAGCAACCATTTCTAGAGCAAAAAGTTTAAAATTTTCTTCTGTTATTAACCTCTCATAGCCAACAATGTAGCTGAAGTGAGTACAGTGAGTGAAGGCAGACTGTGATTTCTTCTTAAAGCTCCTCCATCCCTACCTGCCAAGCATTATCACAACAACTTGCTGCCTAAATACTTGCCCATTGCAAGTACACAAAGTCCAGTCTTTGTTGTCAATACTGCCACAACCCTGCTGCTGTGTCTTGTGATGGCACCTGGCCCAGCAGAGGTTGTCACTCCTTGTATGGAATGGGTTCTGCTTTTAATGTGCAAAGAGGAAAAGTTGTTGACTTTGAAATGCAAAGAAAAGTGTGCTAAAAGTGTCGTGGAAAGAGCAACCTTGATGTGAATTCTCAGAAGTACATTAATTGGGTGGAGTCACATGGGCCCAAATGCACAGCTAACTTTGATAAGTCATCAAAAGCCATGGAGGCCCAAGGTGCTGTACATGTATGGGGTAGGTCCATTGAGAAGCACAGTTTGCAGTATGTGGACTTTGTGGGTGATGTCAATTGCTCCTCCTTGGGATGTGGTCAAACCAAAGCCTTGCGGAGATGAGGTGGCAGTGTGAAAAGTGGAATTTAAAAGAGAATGGAAGGACAGCTGAGAAGGAAGAAGAAACACAAGAAAGGAAAGAAGCTGTCAGAATAGAAAGACAATTGGGGCATAACCGCCTCACCGATAACCTGATAGACACTTTGCGAAGTTACTATAAGAAGGCCCTTCAGGAGAATGAAAGTGACCTACAAAACATCCAGAAAGCTGTGAAAGCTAGTTGGTATATTTATGCCTCAATTGAGGATAACCAAATGCATGATTACTGTCCCAAAGGAAACAATTCCTGGTGCAAGTGGCAAAAGGATCAAGCCAATGGAACCAGCTCCTTCAAACCGAAAAATGTTGTGCCAGCAGTAATGCAGGAGATCTTGCCCACATTTGACAGTTTGTGGGCTGAAAACCTACTACAAAGTGTTTTAGAAAGCTTGTCTCAAAACAACAATGACGTACAAAACCATCTTGTCTGTGACATCAGTCCAAAATAAAAATTTGCTGGTCCCAAGATAGTACTGACAGCTTGTCCTCTTGCTGTTTGTCTGTTCAATGGTGGAGAAAAAGCCCGGCAAACAAAGCTCAGAGGACTCAACTTGGAAGCTGGAGTGCACTGTAAGTCTGGTTTAACCACCACTGATAAGCAAAGACTGTATACTACAGGAGAAAGTCACTTGAGGAAACAAAGGTTCATTGTCAAATTTGCCACAGCCAGAGACAGTGTTTTCAAAATCAGCCGTCGGCCGTTGCATCCAACAGCAACTTTCCGATTTGCGAGGGCTACTTTTCCTTTGGTAAATTGTAAAATAAATTAAGATTATGTTAAAAGATCAAAGTGTCACAAAAAATGGTATCAGCAAACAAACTTGTATTTTTCCGTGGAATTTCGTCGAAACATGACTGCAGTTGCGTAAATTTTCATTCGACGTGTGGACCTCGAGGACAGGCTCAAAAACAACTCAATATGGGCAGCAGTTCTCACTGAAACTACTCCATATAAGACCCCACATCACGTCTCCAAGAACAAGACAAAATGGCAGAAAAGCGAAAGCGTGGGCTAACTCTGACTGAGATGTGGTCGCTTTCAAACAGCAAAAAGAAGAAGGATGTTCCAGGTGATTTATGCAGTATTTTAAGGGGAATAGATAATGTTGTCATTTTTTTTCCGTCAAGCGATGGCTAATATCATTTGCATAATTTTCCTGAACGCAATTGTCCTGTAATTACCACATTAACACATGCGATGCATGTCTGTAGTGATTTTGGAAATTCTGTTTCTTTCTTTTTTTTGTTCAAAGGCATGAGGCTATGTTTATTTTCTTCAAAGCTTTATTGGAAATAAATGCATTTTGCTGTGGTTTTGTCATATATATACATTTTTTTCTTTTTTTTTTGGGCCAACATAGTTATTCTTTAATATTAAACAAGGTGATGAAACTGACGTAGAAACAACAGTGTCGGATACAAGATCAAAACAGCCACAGCCAACCACTGGGTCTTCAACACAGTCTCACTCTGCAAGATCCCAAAGCCACTTAGAGAAAACATCTGATCACCCGATAGTGTCGCAAACAGGATCAAAACAACCACAGCTAACCACTGGGTCTTTGACACAGTCTCTATCTGCAAAATCCCAAAGCCACTCACTCTGATCACACTGAACAGATTACAGAGATTGTCAAGCAGTTTCCGGATGTCCCATCTTCAAAGGTCCACCACTACCTACTCTGTACACAAAGAAACTGCACCAAGGAAGAGCATAGCCGAATCAAAGCTGAAAGAAACAGGGAAAAGTTCCATCACAGCTGGCTTGGAAACAAATCAATATCCTTCTGTCAGCAAACTGCAATCTTCCACTCCCGTGGAAATGTTCGCATAACAGAACCTTGGTGTCATGCCATGAAAAATCCGCCCTCAAGAAATCAAAAGATTGCTTGACCGTACTTCATTGTACCAATGCCACGGGCACACAAAAACTGAAACCACTAATGATTTGAAAATTTGCGAAGCCATGTTTTAAGACTGTAAACATGGATGCACTCCCTGTCATTTGTAAGTCTCAAAGAAACGTCTTTGCAAGCTAAGATGGACAAATTTGTTTGATAAAGAGACAAAGTGAAATTAAAAATCTTTCCAGAAAAGCTTTGAGTACATGCAGTTGAAAAGAAGGTGCTAGAAATGGCTAGAATAACTCTAAGATTCTAGCTGAGTGGTTCAAGAAAGATTTCGTCCTGGCTGTTAAACACCACTTACAGGCACAAAACATCCATTCGTCTAAAGCTTTGTTGCTGATGGACAACTTTTCTGCTCGTCCTGAAGAGCTGACAACCTGCCATGGGTCCGTTACTGGTATGTTTCTCCATCCAAACAAAACTTCAGTTTTTTCTTCATTAATATTCATATTTTTGATTACCCAGACTCTAGATACCCTCTATAAATATTAATATTAATATTATTAATATTATTATTATTATTATTTAAACTACTTTTTAGTTCAATTATTGCCATGGAAACAGGCCCACCCCCACCCCCACCCCTGCCAGTCCTTGACGAAAAAAGGGTCATTGCATTCTTCAATGTTTCTTGTATGTTTTTGGCCAATTTTGGTTGTGATTAGACTGGTTTTAAAGGACATCAGCCTGCCCTAAAATTATTAACAACCCACAGCAGGTGCCCTAGCGACTCCCCCCCCCCCCCTTGCCAAGCCAGTGTTCAATGGCAGTGGATGAAAGCATAAAGCTCCAGAGACAGTTGAAACACTATACGTTTTACTCACAACGACTATTGCCTCATATTTCTGATTACCATTTATCACGCCTTACAACAAATTTGCCAAAATTTTGTTGTTTTTGCGTGCATCTACCGTGTGTATGTAAGCTTATTGCCCCCATAGGCTTCCGGCCCAGAGGCTGGAACCCGAGGAGGCGCCCTAAGGTCCCCCACGTAAGTAGAACGCATCGTATAGTTGTATTGGCAGTACGGGAAAATTTCTCGATTTGAAGCAACTGGGTGTCCACGGTGGTCCCAGCATGCATACAAGGTGACAATGAGAAATACTGGCTCAGTATGAATATGGATGAAGAGAGCCTTTTTGCGACTTTAAGAACCTTTGATTCTTTCTGTAACACTTGCGCACAATTTGTGACTTTGAATAGCAAAATTCTTTTGACAGTAGTTACTCAAGATGGATTACAACAGTCGGGTTTAGATAAAAATATGTCCCCCCAGTATGTTACTGATGTGCATACAAACCCAGGCCTACTGAATCGTGTCACCTGTAATACTCATACCACTCAGCAGGGCTCGAAATTAACTTTTTCATTCGGGAGCCAGCTGGCGACTAACGGAAAAATTTTGGTCGCCAGATCGTAAATTTTGGTCGCCAACTTATTTTATATAATTGTAACTTACACAAGAACACGATTTTATACGTTACTTTGCATGCAAGAAAAGTCACAATTGAAGAGCGAAAACAATTAAAAACAACACAACTAACACTTAGTTATAAAGCTACTGTTGTTCTCAGGTGATATGTCTCTGGTCTGAAGGTGATGGTTGTCTCCATAGTCATTTTAAACGAAGCGAAGCATAAAACAGTTTAAGTCCGTGGTTTTCATTGTCAGACAAACACGGGTCCTTGCGTATTTTCCCTTTGCTACTTCTTCGAAATGCCGTTCTTTATTTTCGACTTGCTTTCCTCGCCGCCTTTCGCTGCCGACAAACAACGCCATGCTTGAATCTTCATTCCCCGCACATAAAAACTCGCGTATATTCCTTCAACTGATTGGTATCTGCCGCCATTTTCGTGGCAAATGAAAAGCACATGGTGTTGAAGTGCGCCTGCGATCCCAGTTTCGGAAGAAGCCACTGAAACAATATGGCGCGCCGTGAACGCAGTATCGACGTGTCGAAATACATTCAATTTTTTCAATTATCTTGTAATATTCAGACATTATTTTACTGGGGACGGAAAGGTGAGTTGTATACTAGCTACCATATCCGATTGATTTCCTAATATAAAGATTTAAAAATAAAGTTGTGTCATGGTTTTCTTTAGTTATTGGACAAAACACGAGTCGCCAGCTGGCGACCAGTTCTGAAAATTTAGTCGCCAGTGCTCAATTTTTGGTCGCATTGGCGACCAGTGAGTCGCAATTTCGAGCCCTACTCAGCCTGCTTTGAGCAATGTATCAAACTGTAAATTCCTGTTTATTGAATTCCCTCTTGGGTTGATGAAGGACATAAATGTCTTTGAGTTGATTGAGATCACTGGAGTTCAGTACAAACTAAGAGGTGTTGTGCAATGGAACAATAACCACTTTACTTGTGCCGTTGAAAATCATAGTAAACGGACTTATTTTGATGACCTTTGTTAATAAGAGAGTGCAAATTTTTCTTCATTGCAAAAAGTTTATTAAGAAGGGAGGTTTTTCACAATTTATGAACTGAAAGAGATGGAAACCCAATGTGAACAAGACTAAAATTTTAAACTGCACACTAGAAACATGTGCAAATGACAATGCATGTATGGACATCAAACCTAATGCAATGCCGAAAGTTACCTGTGAGTCAGTTGCAATGGAAATAATGGACAGCTTCCTTACAGCAGAGCTAGAGAATAGTAATGATGCTACAGTCAGAGATACACCATGATTGTCAAGTGCTAAAGTTGTGCACAGTCAGAAAAAAAAAAGAAAAGATGAAAAAGTATAAAAAGAAAGATTCCAAAGAAAGAAGCAATTGTAAACATAGCAAAGAGAAGTAAGACATCTGATGCAATTGTGCAACCTTCTGAGAATTCACCAGTCAATGTTTGCAAGTTTCAAACAAATGAACATAACAATTTTATCTTACAATCACCCATTGCTGATACTGTGCATGATATGTGGTTAAATGTAATTTAAGCTAAGTTAAACGCAAAACAATGCTGGTCAGCAGCCTTCCCCTGTTTTGGACATGCGCAGTGGTGTGGGGTCTGCTGGGGGTCGTGTGGTTTTACAGTGTGGCTTTTGAGGTCAACTCATTCTCACGTGCATTTGTGCCGTTTCGACTGTGCTTGGCGATTTAGCTCCCTGTCCTCCCTCCCTCTCTGGTAAGTATGAGGTAAGTATCATGGTTCCACTGTTTTTGCAGTGTGACGGTGCCTGGTGGTTGCTGCTCACAGGGTTGTCATGGTTGCCCTACAACTCCGCTCTTGTGCACAGGGTTGTCATGGTTACCCTACGAGCTCGGCTCTTGTGCTTGAGGCTCCACTATCTTTCCAGGCACCTTCCCCAAGCTCATCTATTGTTGATGAGTTTAAAAGGATGATGAACCTTTGATGAATGAAATTGATTTTAAGAATCAAACAACATCTAATGAGGAACTTCATCAGCAAACATCACCCAAGGAAAATATGATAAGATTTCATAAAGCATTAAAATTTAAAATTTATCAGTGCTGTGTGTGTCATGAAGCCTGGCCTTTAAAAACAAAACCAAATAATTATGCGAATTACATTTGTTCTCATTGTGTCCGTGACAAAAGTGTTCCCAAAAAATTTTCAGCTGATAACTCTATGATACCTTCTCCAGTTCCCAATGAGTTACAAGGCTTGACACAATTTGAAGAAATGCTCATTGCAAGAGCATTTCCTGTTATGCATGTGTACACAAAACCAAGGGGTGGTCAAAGAGCATATAAAGGTCATGTCCTTATTTTGCCTCAGGATGTACAACAACTTGCAGAAATACTTCCCAGGTGTCCAAAAGATTTGCCTGTGATTATTTTTACTGTTAGTGGTAAAGATAACAATTTTTCTTCGGATTTTGTAGTGAGGCGCAAAAAAGTGGAAGAAGCACTTCATTGGTTAACTGGTAAAATGCAAATGGGGAACCAAATAATCCTCTGTACAAAAATGTGTAGATAGGGAAACCCTTGCTAATTTACCAGAAAATGGCATCCTTTCTGATGTTATGAGAGTAGAACGCGGAGAAAAATCAGGTGAAAATGAAGATGTGGATATTGACACTGGACCAGTTAATTTAGAAGATGACGAAAAAGTTTATAATGCAGAAACTGAAATGAAAAGCTTTGTTCCAACAAACATTGGCTCCAAAAAAGAAAAAGAAATTATTGATGAAGAATTTCTTAATGCCCCACAATCATTCAATTGGGATATTGGTGGTGAGCCATTGGATGAATTTAGTTGTCAATTCTTAGCATCAATGGCTTTTCCAACTTTATTTCCAGATGGAAAAGGTGATTCAACTAACAATGTAGTTTTTTCTAAAACTTCGAACAATACATATCAGTCATTTGCAGCAAAACTTAAGCATCTCATTAAGTTCTCAGAAAAAAATAGATGGAAAATGGGTTTACCTATTTGCATCACATCCTAGATTTGCTTACTGGGCCTACAATATTTTATATCAAAGAAGAATTCTTGGACAGGGAAACTTTTTTCTTAGGGAAAACCCATCAAAAGTTAATCTTACACTTAGTGACTTGAAAGAAATGTTGCACAATCAGTCATATGATTCACTCATGTCAAAACTCTTGCATTACGCTAAAAATGTTTCTGGATGTAATGCTTACTGGAATCATGCAAAAGATGATTTGAAGTCAATCATACTTCAAATTGGAGCTCTGACAGTGTTCTGGACTTTATCCTGTGCTGACTTTCATTAGCCTGAATTTCATAACCTCTTTAGCGACAATGGTGAAATCTTACATTCGGAAAGGAAAAAAATGTCGTTAGTAACCCACATCTGCTTGATTGGTTTTTTACTGAACGCACAGAACAGTTAGTAAAATATTGGCTTAAAAAGACACTGGTGCAAAGTGGTATTGGTTTAAGTATGACTATGCTGTACAATATGGTTCAATTCGTGGCCATGGAGTAGCAAAACGTAAGTCTGATCCCAATTTGTGTGAGCTATCTCAAGTGGCACTCCAGGGTTATCTTGCTTCTCATCACTTACCAAAGACCAATTGTCACCTGAAATTTTGCTCCAGAAACAACAGAAGGTTAAAGAAGGACTTGAAGCAGAAAGAGCTATTTGCAACTATGTAGATTTTCTTATGTCAACTCAAAATTCTTGTAATGATGATTGGGTGAAACCTTCAGTTCACCCTTGTAAAAGGCAGTTTGAGGACATCCAAAAGAATGAGTGGGATAAAGATTATGAAGACCTGTTGAATGCAGTGCAGAGACATGCACAATGTTCCATCGCATATTGTTTGCGTAACAAAGGGCAAGAAATGAAGTTTCCTGTAGGTTTAATTTCCCTAAAGAATGTTGTGAGCAAACACACTTGCAAAATGAAAACTTCAAATCCAAAGACGGTGTAGAACACTGCAAAGTGAAAGTTGTAACAAAACAAAATGATCAATGTCTAAACAATCACCAGCAAATTTAGTGGCAAGGATGGCAAGCTAACTGTGATATTCAAGTGATCATAGACCACCATTCATACATGGACTAGAAAGGTCAGTTTTACAGACTCACAAATTGCAGATTGAAGCATTTTTATGGGAAAAAGCTACCAACCACAGACGAAACAGTCATTACTGCTGCTGAAAATATACTAAATATTACTAAATGCTTTTGTAATCTACGTGATCCTTATAAAATGTACATCCTTAAAACAAAATAATATTTTCCATAAGACAATTTATGCTGTCATAAAATGGCATGCTTATAACACAGTTTTAAATAAGACAATTTACCACATAAATCAACCATCACCACTATCTCACAGTGATTAATTATACATTACACAACTGAAGCATTTTCCACATTAAATCAAAAATCACAAGATTAGATGTTAGTGATAGGACATTTATATTGTTAGTTACACATGAATAATTAAAGATTATAATAATTAAATAATTAAGAGAACACCTTCGTGATGTAGAGAAAGACGACAAAAACACATCTAATCCAGTCGCGAGACGTACAGTACCACTCCAAAGTAAGTTACCACCTCTCGTCTCATTTCTCGCGAGACGAGACTTTCATCTTGAGAGACGTGAGTCTCGTGAAAACCATTGAAGCGTATATTTTGGAATAAATTACAAGCAGTTAGCTTCCGAGAAAACGATTAATTTCTCATGACACAGTGAAGTTTACCCTGCGAGAGCATCTGGTTTTGCGAGCTCCTGTTTTACAAGCCACTTCAAGGGAGCCAACTTTAACTTACAAGCGAAGAACTTAAATGAATGTAATGAAAAACGAACGTCAAAGACGTTCGCTGAAACTCGAGTTCCGCGCTTGTTTTAATTATTTCATTGCAGCCTGTTGACTTTGCGCAAATATGATCAACATAACGTGGAAACTTGCTTTGCAAGACCTAATACTATCATCGCAAATGAAGAAACTGAATGGAAACATTGTTTTTCATTCTTGAATCAAGAAGTTGGTGAAAGTGCTCGAGTAATCGATGAGTTAAGTGTCGATACTTTCCGGATTAGTTTTAGTCCGCAACACAGTGAATTCGCATAAGTGTGCCTGTCCTTTGAACTCGCTTTTGAACAATAAAACCGTTGTTTTCGTCAATAAAATTGAATGTAAACAATCTTAATAATTGAAATATTAACCACCGGAAAGAGAACTTCGGTAAATCTGTACATGTTTCGTCTGAAAGCGAGAAAGGAAGTGAAGTTTTGATTACATAACAAATCGAAAACATGACGTAATGCATGTGTCCTTTGCTAAAATAACAAACGCACATGGCAGAAGTGTCCAAAGAATTGGAACGTGAAATGGAATGCATGTCGATCAGTGATCGAAACATGGTTATGAAAATTTTGAACCACTCGAAGGCCAAGAACGATCCTGAATGGTCCGTGTTTGCTTTTAAACATGACACTGTTAACCTTTCTTTCATGTATACAGCAACTTTCTACTGAAGTGAAGTTAATGACTTCATTAATCACAGCGTCTCATCTCAAGAGACAAGACTTTCGTCTCGTGAGACGAGGGTCTTGTCTCCCGAGAAGGTGGTGACTTACTTTTGAGCGGTACTGTAAATGTTATTTGCCGGCTGGGAGGTCCGTATAGTGAAAAACTGTGACTGAGGTCTTGAAAATGCTGCCCGAGGCCGCAGACTGAGGGCAGCATTTTCAAGTCCAAGGTCACAGTTTTTCACTATACGGACCGACCTTAAGCCGGCAAATAACATGTTTATTTTTTTTCCTGCAGTAAATTGGTTTTACAGATTACAAATGGGTTTGTTTATGCAACTTTGCCATTGAATCGGCTTGCGCACCATTCTAAAAAACTGCGCAACGAATAAGTAATTCAGATAGTAGACAAAGAAAGATGTACTAAAGAACAGATTTTTTTCTAAGTACTTTATGTTAGCTGTATTTATTTCACCACTAAAGTTCTCCAAAATTGTTTTTGTGGTGTGAAATTTCGTGTGAAGTTTGCAGTTTTACTAACAAAACAATTTCTGTCAGTCGTTGCAATTAAAATCACTTGAAATCAGACATTTCTACCGTAGATTGAATAGCCAAAAGTGAGGAAATTCATAAGGAGTATTCCACAGAAATTCTCCTAAAAACGGCAATGATTAGAGAGGTAAACTCGATTTAAATTGACTCAAATTTTACGGCAAGAGAAACACAGGATTACACGCCATTACAGCGCCAAGCTACAAACAACCAAGCAAACTCTCACAACTTCAAAACACTCAATTGAATTTACTTACAGTGACTTTCCTTGCCATTTTAAAGTGAACAGAGATAAACTTGTATTAACTAATTGTCGATGGAAGTGTAAAAACGCAAAAGATTGACAATTACCGCTAACTTTTAGGAGCAAAATTTAGGAGCACTAATCGCTACAGCAGGGAGAAAATCTGGCCCGTGGGTCGTATTGTAAAAAGCTGGACTGGTCACGTGTGCATGATTAGCCAATCAAATTTGAGGATTTAGGATTCTGGCCCACTCAGATGCTTGTGAAAAAAATAAACTTTAATCTTCTCAATCATTCTAAGCAACATATGGCTGTCTGCGGCCTTCCCTACATCAAGGAAGCACAGAAAGCCGCAAAACTCTAGAACAAAAATTTATTTTTCAAATTGGCACTCTTAATCCTCACAGTATCAACAAATGCTTTTCGTTCAACTAATTTATTCTGTTGTTTTTCACATTACCACGCACCAACCAATAGCATAGCTCCATCTTTCTCTATGTAAACCACACACAACCCACAATTCCTCTATTGGCTCTGACGAAGGGAAACGCCAGCTTTCGGATCTCTTCACGGTGGCCAATTCACATTATCAACCCAGTTGATAAAAGCAAATTATCTTGTTATACTCCCCACTGACACAGCACCACAGTTTCTTTGGAAACTTACCCCCTCTATTCAATAATTAAAGATTGTTTTGTTGTTTCACACACGTTCAATTACATTGCATTGTTCGTTGGATTTAGAGCGGTTTTCAATTGAGTGTCGTAAAACCAAAACCAAATCAATTACATACCAATTAGACTACTCAGCCAAAACCGCTCTATTGTGACAAGTATAAAATCCAATTATCCATGCTAAGCACGACCTGTAAGGCGATTTTCACTAAACCATGAAACAAAGTGTCATAGTTAAGAAAATGCAAAAGAAAACAAAGCAAACACACTCATGAACTGTAATACGGAAAACTGTCTTCCAGTTTCACGGGTTAATGAAAAATAACTCTATTCTTTAATGATACAACAGTATAGATTGTACAAAGGCGGGGACACATTTAGTGAGAACTATGACTAGTTGAGTTATTTTTTTGTAAAAAAAATACCTCTTAGTCGGCGCGTCGGGTCTGTTATGGACGGGTCAATGGGTGAGTGAGTGAGTGAGTGAGTGAGTGAGAGATGTATGTATGTCACACCAATCAGATTGGATCTACTATAAACAGCCAATTAAATTTCTTGTTGTAAAGGTAAATGGTATGTGAGAAGATTTGATCCCGATAGAGTTCAGAACGGCCATATTTATTCTTCTATAAAAGAGGAGGAAGTATTCATATATTGGGTTTACTTCGACATTTTCTGTGGGTTAGGCTGAGGATTTTAGTTCAATGAACGAGATGAGCCTTGAGGTTTGAAACAGTTCGCGAGTTAGTAGTATGCAAATGCAACGAGATATTTTTATTTTTAGTTACAAAGGTAACTTGATACTTTTGTTTTTCACAAGGAGTAAATTCAATTAGAGGTCACGAATCGTCGCGTCTAGTTCTTAGGACATGTTTTAGAGGGGACGAGACTTCAGATTTGAAACAGTTCCAACGTTTACAATAGTAAGTGCGGGTAACAATTGTTTTGTTCTTGTTGCATGCAAATATAACGAGGCATTTTTGTTTTTTAGTTACAAAGTGTAATTTGACACTCTTGTTTTTCACAAGGGAGTAAATTCAATTAGAGCGGACGAATCGTCACCACTCTTTCCCACGAGATGTTTGCTATCTTTAGTAACAAATGGTAACTTAACACTTTTGTTTTTTATATGGGAGTAAATTCAATTAGAGCTGACAAGTTATCGCCTATTGTTTCCAGGATATTAAACAAAAAAGAAGGTTTCGTTTCTGGACGGTTTTTACGTCTCTGCAGTAGCAGTTTAATAGTTTTATTTGATGACATTCATTTCAGTCCGATATTTTTAAAGGTAAAAAGTATGAAAACTGTTCAAATGTTCTTTGAAGACTGCGTGGCACCAAGTTAAAGTGCATTTAATTAAATCAGACTTTCAACGTGTCAGAGGTTTCTTTTTCTCTTTCTTTCTATTTTCGGTGAAGTTGTGTAAAAAGGTAAACTTACGACTTATATAAAATGCGAGAAAGTCTCTAAATTAACTTGAGTATTTTTGAGCAAAAATTTCTCTTGGGGGTTGGAAGGGTTATGTGATCGATGAGCGAGGGAGTTATGCATGTGCGCGTGTCACACCAATCACAGTGCGGGTTGTATCAAAGAGCGAATCAAATTGCCTGTTAGAAAATAAGATGGTATCTACATTAATCTGGAGACGTGTCAAATTACTGTAGTTTGTTCAGTCAAACATTTTATGGCTTACTATTTAGCTATCTTACCATGACCGATGTAACATCGCAACCAAAAAAACTTGTCAAATTAACCAAATCATTACTGTACCATGAATACTTCTATCTCCAAAACTTCACAGGAAAAAAATAACTCTTGCACGCCTTGCGTGCCTATGTTTTATCTATTAGCTTTCGGTTACCTTGCAGCGAAGTCTTCTGCCGTCCCCACCCGTCAGTTCTCCAAGGTGCAAACTGTCAGTTCGAATCTCGGTAGTTCCACCGTTTGTAACCTGCTTATAAGAAAAACCTAGCTTCAGCATAATCTTAAATCACTGAGAATGCTACAAAGCAGCTAAGAAACGCACGGGAATACTTTGGGCGGTCAAAATCCGAACATGCCTGACGAAATATCACACCTCTTTTCCATCTTTGCACTGCCTCGACTTTTGAGGGCATAGCAACCATATAAACGCGTGAAATATCTCCTAGCACTGTCTAAGACGAGGATACATTAGAAGCACAGTAATTAATGAACTTACCTAGGGGACGTTTCTCTAATTTAAACGCCTTGCCTGTCCGACACGTTTACTTACCACAAACAGAGTGTTCAGCCGAAGAGTGCGCTGGGTAACCACGCTAACAGGATACGACTAAAACATGTGACCAAGGTTGCCGTACCCATTCCCAGAGGAAACGTTCAATGGTCGGGGCAGAAGCATACGCTTCTGGTCGGGGTTATACCCTATTTACCTCGCAGAAAATGGATTCTTAACGTCAAGGGAAGATCAAGGTACGTGCTCTTATCTTGTCACGTACATAATGAAAGAAGTCTTCACTGATCAAGTCTGTTCGGTCAGGAGCCATAATTTTTTTTCGCATCTTAGTCCACAAACGAGGAACCATAATAGGGTTCTCAAATCCCACTTTCCCACTCATTTTTCACTGTTAATCCCGCCATCCCGCCCTTTTTGGTCTGGAAATCCCGATCCCGCCTACTTTTCAAAGACGTTTCTGCGTTAATTATTAATTTTTTAAATTAATAATTATATTAACACAGAAACTTTTTAAAAATAGATATCGCATAAAAGATCACAAAAAGATTCAATAGGTAGCAGATAAGCACAAATGATTATAACGTTTCTTTCTGTAAACTGTTTACTGTTTTGTTTTCTTTTGTCTACGCAACAGTGAAAGAAAATGATTTTTCATTACCATATTCAAAGGAAGGCCCGTAAACACACCTGACAGTTTCTTTCAAAGCTTTCAGCGTCTTCACTTTCCTTGAAATCTGGGCTCAGAACTTTTCTTTCAGAATGAAGGCATTCCCGCTCGCACACACTTTTCGTAATATATGGCGACGCAATTTATGATGTCTCATACTTCGTTCGGTAAATCACTATCACCGCCACCCAATGTGTGGCATACTGGCCAAGGCAAGCGCTCTAGAAAAGGTCGAAAGACTAGAAAAACTAGAAAGGACCGATGGGCGGTGGGGGGGGGGGGGGGAGGTCAAGATTACATTCGCAAGCGTCAAAGATGTGGGAAATGGATAGATGACATTGATTTCAGAGGATCGCAATAGGACTCAAAGACTCCATACAGTCTCATGATACTAATAATAATAATAATAATAATAATAATAATAATAATGGCATTTCGGGCAGTATATCCACAGGGTGGCTCTTCGCCTGCCCGATGCTAACTAAATTTACAATTGTAAAAAGATTAAAAGATATCTAAGAATTTATATCTATATGTAAACGAGATAAAATTGTGTTTTAAGATATGCTAAAATAAATAAATGAATAAATAAATAATTAAAATTATGCCAGGTGTTCTAAAGCTCTCTTAAAAATAAGCGATACGGGGTGCGTTTGACCGAACCTGACAGGGTACAGAGCCGTTGCTGCTCGTTACTTGAAACCTGACACAGCTGTACGCACAAAAGATTCATTTCTGCCCAACTTATGGCTTTTCCGCTGGTCAGTTTATGAGGTCACGTAAGAATTGAAATCCCGCATCCCGCTCTGTTCCCCTTGAGAATCGCGCGTCCCAACCCCATAAATAACACGAAATCCCGCTCCCGCTCGTAATTGTAATTCCCGCTTCCCGCCCCTGTTTTCAGCTCAAATCCCGAATATCACGGCAAAAAAAAGCCAAATCCTGCATCCAAATTCCGCAGGGCCTTGCAAGGCCTTGTCCCAAAAATTCAAACTGGTTTGAATTCGTGGGAGTTGTCGCCGCGACTTGTTGCAGAAACTAGTCCCCTCGTGTGTGTGCCGACCTTAATACACAAATTGGGCCAATTAAGTAACCATGATGCCTTGATACCTTACCCATATTAGCTCAATGACTTGATAGCGAAGTGAACACGGCTTGTGATTGCTGATTGCGAATTTGAGGACGATAGATTTTATTGATTCCTGGCAAAAGCGAGCGAGACCTGAAGACAACTTTTCAAACGCACTGGAATGTACTTCGTAGAACTTGTATAACAGAACGGGCATAGGATATAGAAGCCACGAAATCCCACTCCCGCTCGTAATTGTAATTCCCGCTTCCCACCCCTGCTTTCAGCTCAAATCCCGAATATTACGGCGAAAAAAACAAGCCAAATCCCGCGTCCCGCCAAACCTATTGGGGACCCTCAGGGTAACCTCCCGGGCACAAAACATTTATATTATCAGTCGGTCAAATTCCCATCCCTCGACTAGGCCAAAAATGGTGTCGAATGCTTCACCTTTACTGAGCAATTAAATACCCCAACCCTCAGGACATACGTGAAAAGAGAAAAACGGTGGAAAACAAAAAACATCACCCTCGAAGGACTACTTTCAGCTTTCGCTATGCCAACAATAACCTCTTGCTAACCGAGTGCGAGGGCTGTATTGGGGAATATTGGCCCGAGGTCGTGGCAGTGCGGACCTCGCTGCGCTCAGTCCGTATAAAAAGAACTGAGGGACAATACTCCCCATCACAGATCGAGCAAGCTAGGTTAGTAAGTAGATTGTTCTATGGCACTCGGGCCTTGACTTTTCGAAAGCAAAAAATACACTACTTATGACAGTTTCCATGGATACGGTCCGTACGGCAAAATCCGGACCAAGAAAGAACCAATCAGAACCCTCGGATTTACTCTTAGACTACTTTGCCATGTGGTAATGATTTTTACTATATTATTGAAGCGCAGAAGTGACTACATTTTCGCAAGTGAGATCGACTTTATATTTACCTTCAAACGCTGTATAAACGTTTTTGAAGGTTTTGTTCTTGATCCAGAACGTATACAAGGAATAATGGTTTCTTAACGTCTTCTTCATAGTGATCTCGAGGTAACTTGTTCAATTTTCCCCATCACCTCCCATAAAGTGTCAAATTCTCCAACCCACTATTTTAAACCTCTTATCTCAAATTCCCGCCCATCGACTAGTCAAAGCCCCGGGTGAGATGTCGATGTCGATATTAAACATATTTAACATCAAAGTCTTTAGCTTTTATAGATTCGTTTTTACAACATCGGTGGTCAAGTGAGTCCGACTTAGCTATTAACTCGCTAAGAAACTAAGAATCGATTTTCTTTTATTTAAGTGAGATAGATTTTGTTCCGGTGAAAACGAGCGTGCGCATGCCATTTTTTTGTATGCCCCTTTAATTTTTTTGGTCTGCGGTAGCTCCACTTTACAGGAATCTCATCTGTTTTGCTTTAATTGCACGATGAACGACGGCATGGAAAAGAACTGGCTAAAATTACTTTAGTGCTTTATTTAACTTGTTTTACTATCCACTCACACACGAGCTGAGTGTAAAACTAAAAGAAAGAAATTCAAGGTACTCAAAAGAGCATCAATATTTAGCGCAGCGAAGGCACCCGGGCACAAGCGTAGGACTGAGCGTGTCACCTTCAATTTTCAAAAATTTAAGGTGGCTCTGAGTCCACAATACAGATTTTTTTTAACTTTTAAAAAAGTTGCACCTTATTATCTTGCTTGTCACAATTCCATGATAAAAAAAAAAACAACAACAACAAAACAAAGCTAAAACTAAGGGTGAAAATACCGTGAATGAGCTCCTTTAAAGCACGCGCATGCTTGCAATTGTGTCTAATACGCCAAGGAAGGAAGTGAGTAAGTAACTGAGCAAGTATGAAAAACATTACAGTACGTTGAGACTAACATCTGTTTGTAGGTTAATTCTCAATGTTTATTTCTTGTTGTGTTGATACATAGTGGATGGTCGGGCTGCACAATCACTTTATCACAAGGACTCATTCTTACATACTAGCCTTGATTCCGGGGGGGGTACACAGGACAGCAAGCACTGAATCATGGTTGATCATTACAGAACATACAGCCTTGGTAAAACCCTGTTGACACTTAGTTACAAAGCAAACGGTATTGCAACAGAGAGGCTAAGTAACAATACAGAATTTAACATTACTGCTCTGCTTCCCGGAGGAGAATCTTCGTTTTTTTCATAGTAGTTAAACCCACACGACTTCAATTTGTAGGATTTTCTGTTAACACTTTTTAGTTTACATTGGCCAAGTTCCTTTATGAACAGGTTATTTTGGAACTCGCCCTGGCTGTTGTATCCATGGCCATACTCGAAAGACTTGCAACTGGAAGGAAGAAAATGCACTAAGAATTAATTACTTAGGATGTAAAATTTAAAAGAAAAACATTGATAGAAAGTAAGATTGTAAGAAATTAACGTGTAAAATGTTGAAAGTAAATCGGCTGGCGAATTGAAATCATTAGCAAAGTACATCAAGCAATTTTATCATATGCACATTTTTTTGTCGTTGTTCACATACGTGGTTTTGGCGAAAAACGAAAAAGGACAGATGAGGCAAGCCAAACGTTAAAAAATTGGCAATTTCTATGCTATATTTCCTATATTATAAGTGTAAGCTTGATGTTTCCGCGTTTCCTTTATCTGACGGTCGTTTGTCCACTCATTGATCTCCAGTCAGTACAAAATCAGGAACCACTCGACTCTCTTTTCAAATTTTATAGAAAGACACTATCGTAGACTACGAGTAGTCCCTCCTTCGCTTAGTCCGTCATGCATCATGGGTGACGCGAAAGAAAACTGCGAGGAAAAAATGGCCTCGCAAATCCTGGGGGCGAGGATTTCGCGCGGCTATGTTTTCCTCACAGTTTTCTTTCGCGTCACCCATGACGCATGACGGACTAAGCGAAAGAGGGACTACACTATCGACGTGCAGCGGAGTATTTTTTACGAAATTCGAGGTGTTTGGATAGCCGACGAAACACTTTCTCGAGTGTTTGACATATCTTCTCAATCGAAACAAAAACTTAGGAGTAATCGGAGAAGTAAAATCGTCGAAATCTATGCTAATTAAAACCGGGTATCCAAACCTCCTTCACGTTGCTATTTTCTTTGTTTTAACTTGATAAATTATTCATGAGTTTGTGAAATTCTTTAATGAGTTTTTGAAAAGCTACAGGTCTTTACCTGGTATCGTTGCTGCACTTTTGAGCACAATATTCCACACTGGTGTTGTTATCAAGAGACATGTGGCTATCATGGTCCAGGCACATTTTTTTGTGAAGTGTGTAGTCTGAGAACTCTGAAACAACCAGACTTCATTAAAATAGCATAATTTACAATTGTATTTAAGACGACTAACACTGAATTAAATAGTTTCATACTTCAATAACAAATTAGACAATTGAGTTGGTTTCGATATGACACGGATAATAGTAGATCATCCATTTGACGAATCAGGTAAGGGTGTCAAAATGGCCAAACGACTGATTTGTACTACGGTGGAATCCCGTTGTTCCGGTCCGCAATGGGCCACAAAAATTTGGCCATATTAACGCCGTGGCCATATTAAAGGGTTTCATTAAATAGGAAGATGACTGACTGAGCTTTTGTTACTTCGGGTCAGAATAAAATGGCCGTAATAACGTGGTTACCGTTTTAACGTGGTGGCCGTAACGCGGGCTTCCGCTGTATTGTACTTCAAAACTCTATTTTGATTCCTTCTCGTTAATCTGCTCCTCTTTCGTTCTTAGGGTTAAGAACATTGTGTTTTTTATTCATTGCTCCGCTTGGCCAATTATAAAAAACCTTGTAAACGCTCCGCAGTTCGTCCCTGGCCAAAGACGTTTCTCAGATTCATAGGTCCGTTTGTTCCCTCAGTGATTTCTTAGTAAAGGGGAGGGGAAGGGGTATTAATCCCTGAATCGCCCGCATGGTAGCGTTTGCAGGTTTGACCGGCTTAGGGTGCGCTCCTTTGGAGTGATCTGGATCAGGATCAGTAATCCTAGATCATTCGGATTATGGTGCATCAAAGGAACCGATGACTCCGTGACCAGAGTAGATTCGTCGGTTCCTTTGACGCATCATGATCCGAGTGATCTTGGATCACTGATCCTGATCCAGATCACCCCTAGGGAACGCGCCTTTAATGAATGAAATTGCTTTTAGTCCTGGGGTAGCATGATCGAACATAGCTCGCCGTTGTTCCGCTTCATGAAAGCCAAATCGGCCGGCGGCTACGAGAGGTGACTACATTCTTAGGCTGAGTTGAGCTTACCTCCTGGAGGGATAGTAAAGGTTTTCCAGGGGCTATTAATACAGCTACTTGACTCATTTCTACTGCAAGCGCCCACTCTATAGCTGACGAAGAATTCGAAATTTAATTCAATTGCCACTGAAAACCTGTACTCTGGATTGAAAGCGAGACATGATGCATTGCGCTTGATGTCGGCCACACAGAAACTGCATGTTGAGCTGTTGCACGGCGTCTCAGCTGTTGGACCATCAATTGTTGTAGAATTACCAGAAAAGCCAGACGTTTTGAAGTGGGTTTTGATGTGAATCGTGCTGTAGTTTACATCTGCTTGATGATCCCAGGAAATGATCAGAAACTTGGCATCATTGACAGATTGTGCTTGGACATTCGTTGGCGATTGAAGTCCTGAAAGAAAGTCGTAATCGAAGATTAATCCCTAATTTCCACGCATCAGTAAATGAAGTTCTGATTCCTTAACTAGGCGGACATGTTGGACGGTCAAAAGTGAAAACGGTAACACCAGAAAATAGTTGTGCGAATTTCGTTTAAAATTTGCGCAGAGACAAGAAGCAGCATTTCTATATAATCCAATACTTTATTAACCCTGGGTTCCGGAGGGATCCATTCAGGACAAATTTTGGCAACAAAAGCAGTTTTAAATTTTAGCTTACTTTAGTTCAAGCTTACTTTACTTCTGACCTTGTGTTCTAAAAAAATTGATAACAGCGAAAATCTCTTGCAATTGAACTTTGGTAAATAAAATACAGCTAACTATTTGTTACCGTAGTAGTCTGCAATGTCAGTTATCTCCCGACCGCAGCGTAAAGGCGGGAGATAACTGACATTTCAGGCTATGACGATAGATTCGGTATACAGTGAAACCTGTATCAAGCGGACACCCTTGGGACCCTCACTAGTGTTTGTTTTTAAGCGTATTAGAACCTAATAATAAAGTGTATTATCGTTTGTCTCACGATGTAGTCACTTGAGATGTAGATCGCGACGTTTCGACTGCTTACTGCTAGTCTTCTTCAGGCGAGAAGGTCGACTGATTGCACGGTATCATCTATATCACAAAGGTCGGCTGTGATTGGTGCATTTCGATCCTCCTATTGTTCCATTGTTCCGGCGAGTAGCTGTTCCCTCAGCCGTCCGCTGTTGTACCGTTCTCCTGTTGTTGTATTTCTTGATCGCGGGTATCCATGCTTCAGGAATTTCGATTCCACTATCCCTGTTGATGTTCTTAGGGTGAAGTCTTATGTGAATAGCTTCCTTGACCCTACGTGTGTACCAGTGAGGATCTCGATAAATGATACCGTGCAATCAGTCGACCTTATCGCCTGAAGAAGACTAGCAGTAAGCAGTCGAAACGTCGCGATCTACATCTCAAGTGACTACATGGTGAGACAAACGATAATACACTTTATTATTGCATCTACCACGATGAATAACAACAACCTTTTCCTCGATATTAGAACCTGTTTTGAGCGGACACCCCGTATTTTAATACAGGGTGTCCGCTCAAAACAGCTTCTAATCTGTTGTGCAATACAATAGTAAATAATTAACTCTTTTGAAACACAGTGTAATGCAGCGTAAGATCAAAAACTAGCATAGTACAAGTCCAGTCAATCAGTGCATCAATCTGAAATAATCACTTAGCTTTAAAACGACATCGCTGAACGATGTTAAAGGAGTCTCGAGCTGAACATTTTGAAGTAAAAAGCCCTTGAAGTGTCCGCTTATTGGAGGTTTCGTGCAACAAAATGGCTCAATATTGGTGTTCGCGTTCGCTTAACAGAGGTGTCCCCTGAATGCAGGTTTATTTTACAGTAAATGTGGGGAAAAAATCTTGGGACTGCAGCTGGTGTCCACTTAACACGGGTTGTCCGCTTAATATGGGGTCCGCTTAATACAGGTTTCACTGTGTCAAAGATTCTACGGTTTTTTTTTTTTTTTTTAATTTTTTTTTTTTATTTACCAATGACATACGTTACTTACATTAAAGTTACTTACAGAAGAATAAAATATCTACAATTAACTTACAATCAAAAATAAATATATAATTAGCTTACGATAACAAACTACAATATACAATGATGAGGAACACACTTATATATTAACTAACAGTACCGAGATTATTTACTAATAGATTATTCACATGAAATATACAAACGCGATTACATTGCTCACAAAAATTAATACTAACAATACTACAAAGCTTGAAAATTAAGAGATACAACAGAAGGGAGAATATTTTAATTAGCTTTGTGCTGTTAACAATGCAAAAAGAAGAAAGAAAAAGAGAAAAAAAAAAAAAACAAAAAACAGTTACAGTTGTCATGCTGTTCAAAAAGTTCAAATAATAATAACGCCATCTACGTGATTAACAAAAAAAATGAAATAATACATAAATTAATTTGGGATTAGTACCCACTTTTTTTTAAAATAATCTTTCTTTTTGATCTTACTTTCCGTTTCATATTTGATGGCAATTTTAGTACGAAATCCTTGAATTGTGGGTTGAATTTGGCATCTTCTGCAGTCCCATATAAGTAGTTTACCAATGATTATAAAATAGTTCAGTAAGTTGAGTAAAGGGCATGGTTTGGATAATATTCCAAATAAAACATCTTGGAGGGAAAGATGAACCTGCTGATTTGAGATTTGCTGCCAGTAACCTTGAAACTCACTCCAGAATCGTTTAACAAAGGAGCAATGATAAAGTAGGTGGTATAAAGTTTCCGGTTCTGCCTTGCAAAATGAACATAGATCGTCTGTTTTAAAGCCTATTTTGTGTAATTTTGAATTAGTGTACAGAATAGAGTTGAGCACTTTGAATTGAAATCCTTTCACATAAGACTCAAGAACAACAGAGTGTGGCAGACTGAAGATTTGTCTCAGCTGATCGATAGAAAAGTTAAAATCGTTCTGCAGTTTGTTTATGATATTAGGCAATTGTGCTATTTTGCGAACAAGAAGTGAGTAATAGTCTTTTGATTTCTTTTTTCTGACGTCGAAGATGTTGTCGTCAATAAAGAAGGATGGAGGAGCTAAAGATGGACAGGAAATGATATTCTTTAAAAAGGACGGTATAGAATGGCGAAGGCCAGCCCATTGCAAATAATTAATATTGGCTATCTTGTCAGACCAGTGGCTGAGTGCGTCATTTACAGTTAAATCAAATTGAATAAATCAAAAAAAAGATTCTACGGTTAATAAGCTGCTGAATAGGCTTTTAAAAAAGTGTTTTAATCTACCTGATAAGTATTAGTCTCCTCCGCAGCCGTTTTTTGGGATGTCACGCAACGCTCCCCCCGAAGAAACGGCTGCTCACATCCGAACCACATTCTTTTCCTTTTGTGTTTGTGGTTTGTTTGCGCTCCGTTGAACAGACCAATCACATAATAGCAAAGTGTGAATGACGTAAGCTTTCGCGCGGAAAGGTCTGCGGTGCGAACACGCGAGGAATTTCTGGCTTTTGTTTCACGCCGCACGTCGCCAAAAATAGGCGGTGTTCGCAGGTTACGATCATGACGGACGAAAAAAAATTGTAAATGAAAGTCCTAAGTACAAGTGCTTCATGTGCTCATCGCTATGTTCAGCTATAAATGAGACAATATATATTTTCTCGAAATGTCAAATTGTAAGCGTCAATCAAGGGCCAAACGCTTCCTACAGATTGTAATCAGGCCGGAAAGAGCGGCATTCAGAACTCGATGTCAACAAATCGAGCGAAGCTACTTGATTTCCTGGTTCCTTTATTAAGTTAAAATAGATATCTTCCTTCTCGACAGTAATTTTTTGAGTTGAAAGCTTCTAATAATTAACTTGAACTTTGAAGAGTCTTCAGCTACATAGAAAGCTCGTTCAAGCGTCGCCGGTATTTTTTGGCGTCCCTAAACAAAAGCCGGAAATCTGTATGTTTATTTGTGACATCTCCCACGACGGGATACAAAGATAAAAAACATTCCCTGATTGGACAAGTTTCAAAGGGCGAATTTGGCGCGAAAACGTTATTGAAAATGGAACGGAAGCGGTGATTGGCTAATTTCGTGAAAGGAATGTTGTTCGGATGTGAGCAGCCGTTTCTTTGGGGGGAGCGTTGCGTGACATCCCAAAAAACGGCTGCGGAGGAGACTAGATAAGTATAGGTGAACGACCGTTTGCAGCCAGATATACAAACACTCCGAACGATTTAGATTAGTAGAAATGGGCTAATCCACACGAGGTTGTCAAATTCACCACCATATCACATCAAAAAAAACCCGTAAAAATCAAACCCGTTTAAAATGGACTCAACTTGCGTCCAAATTGCACAACAGACACAAAGAAATCTTCATTCATAGTTTTAATGAAGCATATTGAAGACTAAATTTTATTCCCGTACAAAGCTTTTTGCTGCACTGAGCTTGCGCGGCCTGTGGTGCATTGTGTATTAGTTTTCGAATATTTTAACTTTGCTTATTTTTCCAGAAGTACACGTAGTCGTTTGTTGACCGAGGAACATGAAGAGATTAAATATTTATAACATAAAAAGGGTAATTACAAACGAGCTAAGGTGTCTTTCGAAATGGCGGACCGGGGGTAGGATGCGCTAGCTGTTCAACTACAAAATAATTAATTATAATAACCGATCATGTGTGCCTAGATACCCGGTAGCTAAAAAAAAAAAAAAAACGCTTTCCTGTTCAGTTCTTCCCCTCTCAATTCTTCTTAGAATATAAACGTCTAGTGATTTCAAGTGTCATTTTGGCTTTGAAGTTGAGCGTGGGCATGTTAAGAAAATATCGAAGTTTCGACACTTTGAATATATTCGTGCTCTGACTCTGGAGTCAATTCTCATAGACTTCAGTCCACACAAATTACGGTTGAAACCCTCTGAGAGTATTCGACATTCGTTCAGAAATGCCAAGCGATTCGAAATAATGTTTTAGTTTTGTAGTAGGCGAATTCTCTTGGCATAATGTATATTAGAGCCGTGTTCGTCATTTGCTGGCTTTATTTACAGTGTAACAGCTTTCATTGGTTTGCTGCTTTCGTGGTGAGTTTTTTCAATCTTTTAGTGTCCTTGTTTAGTTGCGTTAACACAGCCGTTTTCGTTCGTGGAGGGCGCTGCATTGGTTAATTAAAGCAGAGGTCAATTGCAACATCGTGTTGATGTCTGTCATGCGACTTGTAGCCGGCATGTCGGCATAAGGTTATTCTGTTATGACGTGATTTCGTGTGAATAAAAGAACAAGACTAAAAGAATTAAGGACTGCTATCTCACCTGATGTGAACCGAGGAAGACCAAGAAACACGGTTGTGACAGCAAGAAGAACAAAACAGTGGTAGTTACAAGTGTCCGCCATACTTGTTTAATTACAAAGTGACGCTGGTCAGTTGCAAATGATTTCAGAAATGCAAAAGCCAAGTATTATGACCACAGGTATCCCAAGCTCCGAAAAATTACAGTTGACCATATGACGATTTTTTACGGACAAAATTTCGAACTTGCAAACATCGGTGTTTTATTTAAAAATTCATTATTAGTACGCGTAATGATATGAATTTCCAAAAGGTCTAGATAGCAGCAGACATGTAAAAATTTTAAGGAAAACGACCAATTTTTTGAGTTTAAAAGACATGTTTCGACAGAACTTCTGTCATCTTCAGTTGAATGAATGATTACAAAGCAAGTTGAATAATAAGTAGGCAAAAATGTTAATTAAGACAAATAGTAACAACAGAACGTGAAAAGGTGTAAATTAAAAGGATAATTTTAGATTTACATGGTGTAATCGCTGATTGAGGCAAGGTAGTTCTTTTTGAATATGGATAGCCTCCTTTATCTTGAGTTGAAAGCTGGTAGTGGCATGATCTAAAATATGAAAGCAGTCTATTGAACACAATGAGCGACAGCGTTCAGAATTCTGAAGATGTTTGAAGATGTGAGAGGCCCTATCAACGGCTAAGTGCTCACGCACGCGTGTGGAAAAATGTCGGGAGGTTTCGCCGACATAACAGGCATTACAGCCCGCACATGTAAACTTATAAACCGTGCGTGAGCACTTAGCCGTTGATAGGGCCTCTCACATCTTCAAACATCTTCAGAATTCTGAACGCTGTCGCTCATTGTGTTCAATAGACTGCTTTCATATTTTAGATCACGCCACTACCAGCTTTCAACTCAAGATAAAGGAGGCTATCCATATTCAAAAAGAACTACCTTGCCTCAATCAACAATTACACCATGTAAATCTAAAATTATCCTTTTAATTTACACCTTTTCACGTTCTGTTGTTACTATTTGTTCTTAATTAGCATTTTTGCCTACTTATTATTCAACTTGCTTTGTAATCATTCATTCAACTGAAGATGACAGAAGTTCTGTCGAAACATGTCTTTTAAACTCAAAAAATTGGTCGTTTTCCTTCAAATTTGATATGAATTTCAAAATAACATAAATCAATTTTGTATCCGCGATGCATCGATTTTGAATGCCGTACATCGATGTTGGGAAGCCAAGAAAAAGTGGAGCTATGTTCACTTGGTGCAACGTATATCGCTCTCCTGAATGTTTTATGAATGATTGTTTACAACTAAAAGATGTTCGATAAAACTAAAAGATAAGGAAGCGGACACAGAAATGACAAGAAGTAAGCTAAACGAAAATGTCCCGGGAACGAACACCTCCTGGCTTCTGGCTGATATTGTTTAAAACAGTAAAAGAACACTCGCTTTCACAGGTGAAGCTTTGTGTAATAAATGAACGTATGCTAATTCGTTTCTGA
Source organism: Orbicella faveolata (assembly GCF_042242905.1). Lineage (NCBI taxonomy): Eukaryota > Metazoa > Cnidaria > Anthozoa > Scleractinia > Merulinidae > Orbicella > Orbicella faveolata. The sequence goes on from NW_028301576.1 coordinate 30,303,912, forward strand.
GGTAGAGGTGTGGGATTGAAGTTATTACAAAAATGCCAAGATTGAATGTAAAAATTGGTTTGAACGTGATTACAACAATTGTAAATAATTTTGCATTTTAGGTAGTTTTAAGAAAAATATGCTGTAAGTTACGAATCCTAAAGTTATTAAGCTTTATTTTTTGAAATAATTGTTAAATAATTCTTTTATTACCGCACACCTCAAAGGACATTTTTTTAACGTGTTTTTGAATTAATTTCTATGCTGAAAGTTGTAAACAACTTACTATTCATTTATGGAAAAAGAGGGTAACTAGCAAGTCCGCCTTTATTCTACGATTTTACCTTGTAGTTGTTTCAAGGAAGTCTTTTTGTACATTCTTGTTAAGGTTATATGTTAATTTATCAGGTCAAAATGATCGTTATTATTTTATTACTGCTTGTGTGCCTTTGTTTTGACCAGAAAACCTTGGAATGATAGTATAAACTTGGAAGGAGAATGGTTTGGATACTGCTTGCTCGGTTGAAGAATAATATGCAAAGGCAATATGTGCCAATCTTGCAGTCTGGAAATTGATTATTCCAGGGCTCCGTGTCTTGGCGCTGACCAAAAGACACATAGGCTCTGAGAACGAGATTGAATATGTGCCCTCACCAAACGTGAACTGCGCAAGTCCGTAAAATTTCTAGAGAGTGTTATTTTGATATTTGCTTGATGGTTCCAATCTGGTCATTAAAGAAAGCTAGCAAGATCTGAGAATCAGAGTTGACTACAGTTGAGTCTAATCAGTTGTTGACAGTCGAAGTCTAGAAAAATCAATCAGGTGGACAAGAAGTGTGCCAGAAAACCTAGCAAGTGGTTAAAATCGCTTCAAACTAGCAGAAAAAGCGAACAGACAACAAGCAATACACTGTGGAAGTAAGATAAAGCATTTTCATGAAGAGCTTTCTAGTGTTTGTATCTCCAAAAACCGATCGTAAATATTCCCGTTTATTGTATGGCTGTCTCACAAGGACTAGGAACTACCAAATTCACGAATTTGATTGGCTGAAATCGATATTGAAAGTGATCTAGATTTTCCCATATAGACCGGTAATGTTTGGCAGTGAAAAAGTTGTAAACTAAAATATAAAATCATTGATTGTTTTCATCTAACAATATTTAAAAAAAAAAGTAAAGAGAAAAAAAAAGTAAAGAGGACGAGCAAACATTGGCAGAATTAAATTCAGGTCGTCGCCGTTCGCAAGCAAAATGTCAGTTAGTACAAACCAGTTACATTAAAAGAATTAAATTGTTCTTGTTTGCGCCATATAATAAACATCTAATTAACCGAGCTTAGTCGGTCTGTATGGGAGAATCTTGACCTCGCTCGTGTGTACAAACCTCACTGCGTTCGGTCTGTACTCACGACCTCGGTCAAGATTCTCCCATACCGACCGACTAAGCTCAGTTAATAAGAGCTAAACACAGTTTTACAATTTCGCCATGACCTTTCTTACGCAAGAAGCTGGAAGATGATCTACGCAAGATAATCATCACTCACAGCTTGGGTTGCCAGTGGACAGAATTGTTAGCTTGTTTATTCTGGGTTAGTTAGTAGCTTGTTAGATGGCACTCGAAAACAAAAAAAGACTACACGGCTTATCAGTCCGTACGGCAAAATCCAGACCAAGAAAGAACTATTAAGAACGCTCCGGCAGATTTACCTGAAGACTACCATGCAATATAATAATGAAACGTTTTTTTTCTCACCATCTTCAAGGAACAACTCGTTACTTTGTCGCTAGTATATGCTCATGGCAGACCTCGTTTCTTTAGCGGAAGTCGCTAATAAATATTTTAACTAGGCTTTTTCACCTCACACCTCTCGAGGACTTATTGGAACATTTTTGATCGGACATTACCAGTTGTACAAATAATTATTTTATTTCAGTCTTTCAAATGGATCATTATAACGCGTTTTAATGAAACTTTGTCAAGACCAGAGCAGATTCTGTTATCGCCTTTTGATGAATGTTTACATGTGAACAGGAAAACTACAGGTAATATACAGAAAGTCTAACCAATTTCAACTGACTCCGCATTCAAAATCAGATTAATATAATGTCTAGTTACATAAATCTATATGAAAATAAAGGCAGTTCCAGGAAGCAACTTGCTCGCTCCCTGCAAGGGTTGTCCCGTGGAAAAATCAAAAGCCATCAACGGGTGGCCGACAGGTTTTGTTTACATATATGTAGTTATCAAAGGGCTTGACATTCTTCATATCAGCAGCAACCTACAATAGGAAAAGGAAACATAAGCATGAGTATTAACAGTGTGGTTTTCAGTTGCCAGTAGCTGCATTTCTACACTGTGATTGGTTTAAAAACCTCACCCCAACTGCTTAACCAATCAGATGCAAAACCATTCGCACGTATTGGTTACGAGTATTGCTTCCTGGGTCATTGTGTTCTCTAAGTGTGTTGTGATTGACCATTGTAATTGCTTTGGTTTTGCGTTACAACAAGTAGATGGTTTAATTATTTATCCATAAAATCTGTAAGGTCAACTATGTTCTAAGCGAAAGTAAAAGGAGACATATAATAACTTTTTTTGCAGGTATAAAAAGACCAACATAGAGTCACTCTTGCTAATTTAACAATAAGTTTCCTTCGCGGCTGTCTCACAAAGTCGTGTTGGGAAGAAAACCTGCGTGACGCGGACACAAATATCGGCTGCCAAAGAAACCAGTTACTTATTTAAGTCAGGAAAGATTGAGAAATTGTTTGAGTCGCCTAATATTAGATAATATTTCGAAACATTGAGTAGGATAATCGTTTCATTTTTTAATAAATCGTCAACAAACGCATTTTGACACTGAAGGAGATGAACTGTGTTTAGGGGACGCCTTGAAAGACGTTCGACCAATCTTGCCAAACCACCTACAGTTCATTGCAGGATATCTGTTATGTAAAGACGAAACATAGCAAGGAAATCCTGTTCACGGACATCGTGACAATTTGGTGAATGATTTTGTGGCCACCTGTTTACCTGTTCCATTTTTTCCATTGCAGTAATCAGGTTTTTTCCCACCACTTTACTCGCCTCCTCGTCACTGTATCCTCGTCGAAGCAGCTCTTCTACTAGTTTTGGATAAGTCGAGACATCTTCCAGTCCAACAGGAACTCTGATAACAGAGAGACAGAAGATTCACGTTTCCACATTTGTTTGATGTTCATGGTCACAAGGCCTAATTAACGACCTCTTTGAAAATTCATGTCACAGCAAAATAGACGTGAAAAAATAATACCTTGGTACGCCATCATAATCACTACCAAGTCCTACATGGTCAATGCCAGCGACCTTCTTGATGTAATCAATATGATCTGAAATAAGCAACGAACACACTGCTTACTTATGTACCAAGTGTTACCGTCATTACAGTGTATTTCATTTCCTTTCCTGTGAGTGACCAATAATCCCGGTAATACATAACTCGATTTACAATTCAATCTCGAAATGTGCTTATCGTATTTGGTCGTCACATATCCCGTTGTATCTTATTTTGGCTCAATTACAGAAACTTCGTCCTAGTTTGTAGATAAGTGTCAAAATACGAAGATACTATATGGCAATTTTACAGGAAACGCAACCTTAACAAATGATCTAGTGAAAGACAACGCAAAAACGACGCAGCAGCTTAGTATATTGAGTCCTTATATCTGAGCACCCATTTTAGTTCGGTGAAAAGATGATCGAGTGAGTGGATTTGACATGGAGATTGAAGAGAACGAGAATTTGGTGGTCCTCATAGCTTTATTCTTATAAACGTGCAGAGGAAGCTTATGCAAGTTAGAAATGCCTAAATCCTTCAGAGGAGAATTCGGGGTCCTCTGTGCCCTCTTCCACAAGAAAAACGGCGAGACCTCATTTATAGTCTCTACAAAAGTGCTTTGACAGATCTGGAAAACAAAGCACCTGAATTAACTATCTTCATACCTGTCTAGTGTGAAAAAAATCTATGACTTTACACATCCCAAAGTTTGCTATAACAGTTTGAAAAAAATCTACAATAGTTTTGCAGCTATTTAATCAGATATACTGAATTTCCTGGAAAAACTCATGTTAATGTGCGTGACTTTCACAGGCAAAATAAGTATGTATTATGTACAGTATAACATTATGGTGATTACCTGCCACATCACTCAGTTTTGCCTCCGGACTGCACGTCAGGTAATCATTGTAAAAGTTCACCATAACTACTCCACCATTCTTGGGCTGGAACAAATGTTAGTGGAATAAGAACTGTCAGTTTATGAGTTAACATATCAAACCAACGGATTAGTGAAAAAAGGAAAAAAAGTCCAGAGGACAGAAAGATACAGAGAAAGGAAGAGAAAAAGAAAGAAAAAAGAGGAAGTTGTAAACGAAAAAATGAGAGAGAGATTGGATGGAGCAATGTATGAATGAATATATGAACGAACGATCGATCATCGATCGAATGAACGATTGATTGATTGAATGACTCGAATGAATGAATGAATGAATGGATGGATGGATGGATGGATGGATGGATGGATGGATGGATGGATGGATGGATGGATGGATGAATGGATGGATGGAGGAAGGAAATGCAGAGTGAGCGAACAGGGGAATGAACGTTTGAGTTAATGCATAAATTAATCAATCAATCCAAGAGAACGAACAAGTAAGCCGCCAAACGAGCAAAAGAGCGAATCAATCCATAAGGGAATGAGCGAAAAGACTATTAGATTTAGCGCACGAAATAATCAGATAGCAATGAATAAATTAAAGACGTACGAATGAACGAATGGATGAAAAATAAAATTGAACGAATCAACGAATCATTAAATCAATTGTTCGATCGATGAATCCAATAACCAATGAGTAACTGACAAATAACTGCTCCTCACCATTCTCTTCAAGACATCATCGGGAACGTTCCTGGTGTGGTTACACAGTGCGTAGGCAGAGGAATGACTGAAAATTACTAAAAGGTTTATAATTACAGGTTATTAAAAGATTGATAAACTTAAAGTTAAACGTAAAGTATGAACTTTGTGAGGTTTGTGAAGACAAAGTCGCACCTAACTTATGACATATTTTGTGAAAACTCTAACTGCTTTTGTTAAGTACCAGTACATTACTTGGTTTTTCACTGTAAAGCCTCATTCGCAGTGCGCTAACGTGTTTCCGTAAACTCTATTTAAAGCCGGTGCGATTTCATACCTGGCGCTTTGGTGACATCCAGAACATCGTTCATTGTCTTATGGGAGATATGTGACATGTCAACAAACATTCCAATACGATTCATCTCCTTGATCAGGATCTAAAGAAAACAAGTGAAATTACTGATATATATTGCCAACACCATTTTCAACCATCTTATCGTATTATCGCATAAGTAGATTTTCCTTCCGAGATTAATTAATTTTAAGAGGTTTATTCCAGGTAAATTTGATGAAAGCACAGTTAGAAGTCCACTAAAGAACCTTTTCCTTGAGTGAACACTTAGTCGTAACCCCAGCAACGTACAAACTCTTTATTTTTCAACCTGTCAGGAGTGAAAACGTATTCCAAATCTACAAGCTTGTCCGATTACAGGAGGCTTGACGTAGAAATGAAAAGTACACCACTGCAATCATGTATAGATGGTGGTCCTGACCAAGCGCAATTTTGATGACGAGATTCAGTTTCGTTGCATTCGTTGCAGGTGGTGCAATACAACACTTGTTAATCGTTAGTTTTCTCCCAAGCTCAAAACACGAACTTTTGCTTTCTACTCATTCTTATATATATATTTTTTAAATGAAAGGGGCAGAAAATACACATTTACATAAACACGTGTACTTCGCACTCTTATCGTCACAAAACAACGTTATCGGCGCATACTCTTGTTTAACACACTCTGGGGATGCAGTGTAACTGAATGAACGAAAAGATAGACGAAAATCCTCTTTAGGGGATTTAGTCATTTACAAGTTATTCCTATTTTGAGAGAAAAAAAAAATGGGACGCTGATCGCTCTAAGGTAAACAATTGACTCGCTGCAGGACAAAAATAATCCGATCTTAGATTATGAAGGTTACACCATGCTAAGTTAAGCGGCTTCTAATCTATCTAAGGAATGTATCCCTACTGTGCGTTTAGATAAAGCAGCAGACTTCTTACTTTTCCAAACTCCGTCAGGCCATTATGTTCTGGGTTTTTGGGTGTACAGGAATCGGCCCTGAAAAATAAGACGTTTCTCAAAGGTTTGGTCACTGGAAAGTAACACCACACTTTAAATAGTGTTGTTTTTAAAATGAGCATCGAAGGCTGTCTGAATTGGATTCAGTTTTGGTTTACTGTGCTCTGTAATTTATTCAAAAACGTCGCTCCACCCATCAAGCAATGATGCAAAGTTGGAAATGAAAAACCAGTCGTTCTCGTTGGTTGATTAAGATTGGTTGTTTCGGCTTCATACCATTGGTCGTTGTAATTACGTTGTAATTAAGGATTTGAGACACTCAGTTGAAAAACAGCCTTGTGTTCCTGAAAGTGACTTACCAAGGTGTATGACAGCTATGGGTCAGCGTCATGTACCGCCCTCCCAGCTCGTACATCATTCGGAGGCTATCTAAGCTACTGTCAATAGCGTGACCCCCCTCTATGCCAATCATGGAGGCAATCTTTCCGTTCTTGTGTGCATCTTTTATTCCCTTGGCAGTTGTTACGAACGTAAAATCATCCGGGTACTTCTCAACCATGCGGAGGATGACGTCAATCTGCTCGAGGAACAAGCGAACCGAGTTCTTGTACTGATTGGAACAAGATACGTATGCTGACCAGAACTGTGCAAAAAAACAAACCAAAAATCGTCAAGGTTACTTAGGGTAAGTATGCAACCGCGTTCCCAGGACATTTCCCTTTGGAATTGGGAGGGGGGGGGGTGGGTGGGGGGAAGGCGGCGAAGGCGTTTTACTACGTGACCAGCCGATTTTTCCCGCGCCTCCCAATCTCTTAGGGAAAAGCCCTGGTAACGAGGTTGGGTAGGTGAGATGGTTTAAATCAAAAATACGCATTATTCCAGTTCTTGATAACTTCCCAAGAAAAGATCTGATTCGCGATAGCTATTAAAACGTTCGCACAATGACTGAGTATTTTTACCTTTGATTCAAAAGGCGGCCTGGCGATAAATAGGTGTATTGTTTTGTTCGTTTTTTTAATAGCAAAAACCAATCGTTTTGCTTCGGTATTCGAGGGCTCAATCTGTTCATCCCCTAAGTTACATTTCTGGTTTATGACCACACTGAGGAACATAAAGGCGCAGAATTCATCTCTGCCTCACAGGACCTCAAATCAACATGCACTCCCTTTACCCAATGAAGAGCGCAGAGTCCATCTCCATATCCCTTTTCCCCATGCCTGCTCTATACTCGTAGCCGACGCGGCCTAGTTTGGAGCCTCGGGAGCTGTTTAAATTCCAGTCCACTTACCTGAGCTCCAACACCACCCTCTCTGAGCCTGGGTATATCAGTGTGGAGGTCTGGGTTGTTCTTGTCTAAAGTCACGTTTGCCATTCTATTCATGTAGTTCTTCCTTAGCTGCCATGGAATATCGTTATGTCTACAAGTAAAACAACAAGAAAGAACGTAATTGTATTCGACTACCATGTCATTTGGCGATGCACATTGGGCGATATATGGTCCGAAGCAAGCAGTAACAAATCGAATCATCAGCATGATTGCAACAGGAAACTCCGGGGAGACTCCCAAATAAAAAGGACGGAGTGTTCGTCCGAAATTTTTAAAAGAATCCCTAAGATGTATAAGACCCTGTTTTGTGGGCGTGGCCCGAATTTTTTTCTCCCCTAAGAGGTACCAATTCTTGCACAACACATTATCTCCTGTCATATTTTTTTTTTCACTCAATACCCTTAAAGGTACCGCAAAAGCTGGCTATGGACCTTTTGAGGTTAAAAAGCTTTTGTTAACCCCTAAAAGGTACGACGAACACCCCGGTCATTTTTATCCGGGAGTACCCCCGCCCGAGCAGGAAACGTTCATTGCAATCTTCGTAGCCTGAGAACTGCATTTCCACTTTGTTCACTTCCGATGCATAGCGCAAAACCTAGTCAGATCAGCGAGCCGTGTTGCTGGCGGGATTTCGTGCGTTATCGCATCATTGTGTCACATTGTATGTATCGCTAGAACGATAGAAAAACGATACTAAACGAGGTTTAAAGCTATATTTTAGGTTTTGAAAGGAATCATGAAGCTAGTTTCCAGAGTTATCGATCGAATTTCAAATTTATACAACTTCCTATTGAACTCCATACAATCTCTTATAGAACGATTGGTCACGCGTGGGATCGCTCCATGTAATTAGATGTCAGCCTAAAAAAATCAAAATCCTGGAGATAAACACAAAAAATGTTTCTAACGTACAGCTTTGTCATTGAACGACCAAAATGCATCAAATATTCAAAAAATTTTCCCCGAAAATGGCCAAATTGACTATAATAAGTGTGGGTTCCTCCTCCCAACCCCTCCCCTTTATACGCCTGCTACGGAGGCTAGTAACGTATTTTCAGCTGTTTTTTTTTTTTATCCGGGGGATTTGATGACCCGTACACGAGACCGGGAAATTTCGTTCTGTATCCTGGAGACTGCCGGATAATCCGCGAGATGATCTTTCTTACAAATAGCGCGGCTTTGTTGTTTGTATTGTTTTCGATGAATTCAAAATATCTCGAATACAGAATTCAACTTTACTAGTAGCCCTTACACCGCGCACTGACCATGCCCCGTGTATCGCTCTAACTTATATCCGCCTTTCGCGCCTTCCACTCTCATGCAGTAGAAATTTGCTGAATACTGTTTTGCAGGCGTAGCTCGACGAAGTCCCAACAGAATACGTCTGTACATAGACGGTGACTCTGACGAATTGAAAATCAGAAGCAATGCAAATCCTGAAATAGTTAGCATGGTTTCCTTCTGTCTACACGCGTGTCGTGTTTCGTGGTTGCTACACGCGCTCTTAGCCCGAGGCCGGGGCCCGAGGGTCCATATGAAGATCACCGGAAAGTTGCCTAGTAATATATTCTTCGTTTCCGTTTAAGTAACGTTCGATTGAGAGGCATTTCTTGGCAAAGTAGGATGAACGTTTTTATGAAAGAACATGAATCGGAAAGAAATTCTTACCCATCAACTAGCGGTGTTTCGTTCAATATTTGCTCGGCGCGTTCCGTGTAGCTCTTCGCTTTGGGCGTTTCATCTTCGTCTTTCTTTCCTAACAACAAGGCGCATGGTACGGCTATAACGATCACAACAACAACTACAACCACTGTACCGATTATGATAGTTTTGCGATTCATTCCAGCTTTGTGAATTAGACGAGTAAATGACGGAGCATCTGGACTGCAATCAAACTCAGGGTAGTGTCAGAAATTAAGCTTCTCTCTGTCAGTAAAATATTGACAGTTTGATGCCTTGCTGTTTCAATTGTCAACTTTCTAACGCGCTTATTGGTCAAAAACTTTTGTTTAGTAGGTAACTGAAACAGAAGATAGAATTTCAGTAATAGTTATCCCTGTATACAGCGGCGAGTACCCTGGTTAACACTGTAAATCCAAGCGTCCTTTTGGCTGTGAACTGAAGCTGGAAATACTTTAGCAAACAAGATGATCTCCAAACGCCTCAGTCTATTTTGTTGCTTTCTTGGTTTTATCAGCGTTGCTAGTTGCGTCCCCGCCTCCTCCGGACGCAGCGCTCGAGCGATTGATTACGCCGCGCAGGCGAACAAGATCCTGGATGAAACGCCTTTGGTGGACGGGTGAGTGGGTAAACAGTTCAAGGTTTTACAGTTTATGTTTTGCAAGTACTGGATATTACAAGAGTTTCAGTGAAGTCTGAAGGATAGACGCAAACCCAAACCTCAATGATATATTTCAATACGGGCCTGATTTATTTGCAATCCTATTCACACAGGACGGAAATATCTGGTTTCCTCTCCAGTAGTACAAGCTACTTAAAAATATACTTCAATGGCCTCGTAAAGTCAACACCAAAACATTTGTTTTCAACGACATGGACCTAAAAATAATGGGCCAGTGTTGTTGCACTGATTCTTTAAAAGAAATGTTAAAATTAATTATGCATGCACACGGGTACGCGCACTTTGTGACAGACTTTTGTCGACTTTTGGAAAAATCCAATTTGCTCTTTCCCCGGAAATTTACATAAACTATCTCAACATTGTTGTCCGTGTAGAGCGAAGGTACTCTGTCATAATAGAACAAGTGCAGCAACAATCGCGTCGACAGTAGCTTCCAATCCTTTCAGCGGTGTGTTTAGAATCTGTGACGTACAATCCTTTATTAATGTTTGTTCTCTGTCGGGTTTTTGTCCTGCGCGTGAAAGGACAGGATAAAAAGAAAGTGATTATTCCAGTCGTACCGATGTGGAACAAAGCTAAGTGCGTTCGTTGCAAAACAGTCTGATTTCCTGGTGTGACTTTTGCAGACTGTAACGCAATCAAAACCGATAGAAACCAGCAGTCAATGGAAACGACATGATGACAGCCTGAAACAAAGGCGCGCCGGCAGAAATAACAAAACAAAACGAATAAGTTCCCGTGGGCGGTGGCAATTTTTTACACGAATGGATCAAGGGGATTTAATAATTACGGTACATCCGCAGATGTTGACAAGTATCATAACTCGTACCGCCCCGCTCTCTCGCGGGAAGACAGCTGTGACACAGGTTACATTACTCGGTTCATTCTTAATTCTTAATTCATTATTATATGCAGTAAATCTTGTTCGAACTGCCGCACTTCTATAATCTGTGATTAATACTAGTTTACACATGTCAAGCTTGGGTTTACTCATTCAATTCAAACAAACAAAACACGCACAGTTGTGATCGCCTGTAATATTTTCTTTACAACTGGATTACTTTCTCGCGAACAAAGACCCTCGGCCAATATCGCATGATATTATTCAGTATTAAAGTAAAACAGCAACATGGCCGAGAAGGAAGCTAAGGAGAGAACTTTGACGAAGATGCATTCTTATTTATTACTCTTTCCTGTTCCTATACGATGTTCAATAGAAACATGAAGATGAAAAGTCTTACGCAAACGTATTTACAAAGGGCGCGAAATAAATATTGACTGAGACGCCGCTTGTTTTTGTTTAAATTTTTCAAACGAAAGCTTAGCCTGAATAAATTTTGATGTAACAGTCGTTGCATGGAAACGAAGTGGTTATGTTAGTATGCGATCCGCGCAGCCCGTGAACCAAGCGTGGCATGACGTGAATAAAGATGGTTGAAAGGGGAGAAACATCTCAAATTTACGTTTTGCTTGAGGGAGATACCTGGCTAGGTATCGTGCGAGCTTTCCGAACACAATTGTAAGACAAAACTTTGCTGATTCCCTTCTTGTGAATGACAACCCGAATAAAGCCAAAACGACCGTGCCTTTAAGTTTTTTTTCTTAACGTTGGAGAGGGTCACGGAAAAATTAACCTGAGTGAGGGAAGGGCAAGAAAATAAGATTCATTCTCAGTTCCCCGCGTTCATACATGTAGTGAAGGGTTCTTTCGTCGGCTAGAAGCAATTAAGTTTAATAAGCTTATTTTTAATCTTGAAACTTTGATTTTAAAACTGATTGGTCATTTTTTTTCTGTAGGCACAATGATATCCCATATCAGATCCGTATGAAGTACCACAACCGGTTTGAAAACCTCACATTTGATGAGGATGAAAAGTCGTGGCATACTGACATACCACGGCTTAGGAAAGGAAAAGTTGGCAGCCAGGTACTGAACAGGCTTCATTCTTAATCACAATTATATGTAGAGGAAAATGAGGAAGTGTAAGTGAATGAGACAATTTGTTTCAAAAGAAACTGCTTTTCTACGTAATTTGGAGGCAATGTGATTTCACGTTTCAGTTCATAGGGGGAGACGGCTTTGATAAATGTTGTCTCTGGGGAATTGAACGGCCGAATGCAGCCAGGAATGTAAAGAAACCGCTAAGAATCAAAACTAAAAACAAACTACTGCGAAACCACAGAAACAATTCATTGGTACAAATATTTGCCAAACAAAAGTCTGGAGAATTCCCAGATTTCATGACTGATACTGCTCAAACATGTTCTGTACTGCTGTCTTGATTGCAGGAGAGAACTTTGTGATCTGACTTGCACATTATGGTAACTAAGGGAATGTGGAAAAAAGAAATGGTAGCATAGAGGTTTAACTATGGTTCAATAAAATCCTGTGTTATATAATTGTTTCAACATATTTAGTTTTGGGCAGCATGGAGTCCGTGTGACATTCGTCTCAAAGATGCAGTCAGAGTGGGGCTGGAACAAGTTGCTGTGATCCACAGACTGGTGGAGAAATATCCAGATGACCTGGTGTTTGTGACAATGGCCCAAGGCATAAGAGATGCAAAGAAAAATGGAAAGATTGGCTCTTTGATAGGCCTGGAGGGTGGACACATGATCGACTCAAGCCTTGGTGCTCTGCGAATGTTTTATAAACTTGGAGTCAGATATATGACTCTTACACACTCCTGCAACACTGCATGGTAATGTTATCAAATTTTCTTCACTAAAAGCAGTGTTTGCACCAGAGCGCGCCATTGCGGGAATCCCGCGCTGCAATCAGAGATGGCCCCCAGAAAAACGAGAAAAGGGCCAATTTGGCCCTTTCCTTTTACAAGAGTTCAGGCTTAACACAGGCATAGTATTTTAAAAGCCATCCCAGGGCTCGAAATTGTGACCGATACGGTCGCCAATGCAACTAACATTTCATCCTTGGCGACCAAAAATTCTGGTTTTGTCACCATAATGGTGACTACATTCCTCTGCGTTGATGATTAATAACGGTTATTTTGTCACACATTATGTCCCTCTAGGAAATCATATTGAAAGATCTTTGCTTCTAAAACATTCAACATAAGAAAAGAAGTCAATCCATCCTTTTGCTTTGCTGTATTGATTCTCTCACATCGGCTGAAAACTTCCAAATGGCTGACCGTGTTTGAAATCGCCCTGTAATGCATTGCAAACCCTTGATCATTGACTACATTATGTATGCCTAAGGATTGTTCTCTTGTAATGCACCGATCCTTCATCCTAGTATCTGATTCAAAAGAAACTTTATTGAGTTGAAACACTTCAAAAAGTACTTATTAAATTTTATCACAGATCCTAATAAACTGCTTTATTTTCCTTGGTACCCTGATGCATTTTTTCCTTCTGTAGCTTTCATTTTATTGGCCCCTTTCCTAAAAAAATTGGCCCCTAAAAAAGGTCTTCAGGGGCCACTTTGGCCCTCAAGTAAAATTTTCTGGCCGAAACACTGTAAAAGCATAATTAATTTTCAGTGGACTCTTGTTTTAGAGCTATTTGAAGGAATGTTGGCTCCTGATAGCCATTGCCCTGACTTTTATAAGAAATTTAAGTATAGTGGGCCTCTTATAAAATGTACAACATGATTACTGTCAGGAAAAGCACCAAGGATATTTAACCTTAAACCAGGATTGCTTTCTACAGGATGTTCTAATGTCCCGCTTTCATTTAATATTCTTTGTTGTTGATCAATCTTGTTTCCTGAAACTTTGACCAGCCTCTGTGAGGGCAATTTAATTGAACTTAAAAATTTGTTTGTGTGTCAGACTCCAGGCTGGCATTCTAGTCTTTGAACCAGAAGAGTATTTTAATTGCATCAGGAAATGGTTGGGGAAACCTGAAAAACTACTGAGATATATAAAAGATGGACCAGGAGCTGATCAAACAAAGACAAATTGCAATACTTAGTAGTGTGTACCCCATTGTGTAGTATTGAAGCCTTAGTTACTGTTATTTCACTTGTCTTGTCTGTAACTTATTCCCATGCAGGGCTGATGGATGGACTGACGAAGACTCAAAAGACATTCACGGAGGACTTACAGACTTTGGGAAAGTAAGTTAGACTATGCAGTATGACCTACGAGACATAAACATGACACATGCACTGCTTGTAATTTTCTGCTTCAAAGCCATTTCCCTCCAATTTCTGTTTTCAAATTCACGTTTATGACATTGTAACTCCTTAACAGAACACTGTCCTTCAAATAGAAGAAGAAAAGGAAGTTTGCAAAATTATGAAAACATTTATCATGCAATGGCTTTTGATGATACTAAAACTATCCGGAGTATTTAAGCCCTTTCCACCCCAGCATTTTTATCTCCACTTGCTTATATTCTGACAAAGAGCATTGCACTTCAAACAAAAATAGGTAAAGTAACAAGTTTGGAAAAAGAGTGTTACAGATCAAAAAGTTTTGCCACATAGCATTCTTAAAACAGAGCCATCATCAGATTGTAATATGAGAACAGGGCTTTCATTAAGGGCCGTAGCCCGTAATGTTCACCTGTTTACGGCTTAGTCTTAATGTTGCTGGTGAACTTACCTGTTGTTGATACAATTATTTATAGCACTGATTTTGTGTTTATTGGAGATTCTTGTGTTATGGTGGAAATATCTGTTATCCCTACCTTCCTACATGTATCCAGGTGTACTTGTTATTGACATGATTTATGTTTCAGCTTGTTGTGCTTGAAATGAATCGGCTTGGAATGCTTGTTGATCTGTCTCATGTATCTGTTGGTACAATGACTGCTGCTCTTAACACTGTTAAAGCTCCAGGTAAGTTAGCAATGACAGCTGCTGGTGTAGATAGTGTAAGGAAAGAAGAATGCACAGTGGGTGAGGCCTTTTCTTCTAGTGCCATGATTTGGCAAAGTATTTACATAAAGCTGTGAATGGTTTTGCCCTTTGCATGTTCCTCTTGCAAGGAGGAGTGGGAGGGGGGCAGGTGTGTGCAACTCTATCTTATTTACCTTATACAGGGACATCCTGCAAATTGAGCAAGGTCGTACGTTTTGTGCAGAATTGAATGAAGTAAGAAGTATTAAAAGGTTGCCTTTCTTTCAGGCACAATCAGGACCTTTAAACCTTTCAGATTTGTTTTTGAATGTTGAAGAGAATGAAGCAATTTATTATCACTGTAGGACATGAAGACATGGTGGCTGCAGTAACACTTTGTGTCCTTGTTATTATTTTCAGTGATTTTTAGCCACTCATCAGCCTTTGATATTCATTGCAATCACGGTCGAAACGTTCCAGACTCTATCCTTAAACGGATGGTATGCTATGTTGTGTTTTTAGAATTCCATGTGGTATTTATCATATTATCATACAGGGTGTGTGGAAATGAAGACCACATAGAACCCAAGGACCCTTTAGACCTAAAAAACTTCAAAGGAGACCCCCCAAAATAAAACAGAAGTAAAAATAATTTTTCCTTTGTTGCCTCATAATGGCAGTCATTTTGAGCTTCACTGCCAAACAATATTAGGCACCTTTGGGGCCTCTGGGGGTTGCAAATGCACCTTGTGTATCCCCAGGCTATGGGCTTGTTTATGTGCCCCTGGGAACTGCACACCTTAGCATTTACCTAAAAAAAGTGCTTTGTTTCAAGTTATATTATGACTGTTTTGTTTATTGCAGCCTAAAAATGGAGGAGTTGTTATGGTGAACTTCTACAGTAAATATATCTATTGTAACAAGACCAACAGCATAAATGCAACTTTATCCCATGTGGCAGGTTTGTAACAAAACATGCAATTCTGCTGGGTTGAATGTTAAGCCAACAGGTATCAGTTGCATTCATTCCAAAGTAAGCTTGTTCAAAAGCTGTCCAGTTAAACAAAACAAGTGCTTTGGCAAATATTTTGTTATATTTAAGTTGCAGGAAAGCAGAGTCTGTTCTTATTCCTGCAAAATGGGGAAGTCAGAAAGCTTATCTTTGGTGCAGTCTTTGGTAGATAAAAGCACATCTTCCACCCTTGGGTGGGTTTCTAGGCTAGGGTAAGCTCCCCCTAGCCTATCCTCAGAGTGCCTTAACAATTTGCTATTGCCCATTTGTGGTCTTGAAATGAAAGAGGTGCTGTGACAATACGGCATCTTGTATGATACAAGGACATTCCAAGAAATGAAAACACAAGGACCTGGTCAAAGATTAAACCCAGTACTGTCAATCTTTTAGTGTCGAATGTTCTTTCGATTAACACATCAAACCCTGAGCTGTTTTACTTTAACATCCTTTTACAAGGTTCCATGTTATAAACTAAGCTGTAGCACTGCCAAGACACTAAGGCTGGTGCTTACCTGCTCATTCCACCATGTCTTTTCCTAACTCCACTCACTCCTAATGTCACTACATGCCTTGTGTACCACCTGTCTTTCCATGGACTGGGAATATCAGTGAAATAAAAAAAAGAAGGTATTGTCAAATATATTACCTGGAATGTAGACTCCCTTCTCCACAGATACCCTATGGGTTTGTCATGTAATCTTTCCTCATCTGGGGGGGGGGGGGGGGGAGAGGCTGTGTTGGAGGCTCCCTGGAATATTGGATTATCAACGAGTATCTCTGATTATAAAGTACCATCACATTTCTACTATCATCCATGTGAAAGATCAGTAGGACTTACACAAATGTTAACGATGATCGTAAAAACAGTATTGTTTTGTTGCAGATCACATTGATCACGTAAAGAAAATTGCCGGAATAGACTATGTTGGACTTGGAAGTGATTATGACGGTGTTCCTACGTAAGACATAATAATTATATATTATACAATTATATGTTCCTTACATTAGCGTTCCTGACAGTGAGACAGCTCATGTGATATTTGTAATTAACTCTGTAATTTACTGCTTTTACAGCTCATAGCAAGACCTTTTTTGTAATGAATTGTTATTGTGATAATGATGAGGATGAGGATGATGATGATGATGATGATGATGATAATGATTGTTCTTCAATAGGATTTGTGAATAGTCTGGAATAGACAAAGCATCTGTTAAAGAACTAAAACACATTAATTGGCTTTTACTCAGAATGCTATGCAGAGAGAATTTTGAATGCATCACAATATGTTGACACACAACCTACAATGGATTTGTGATTATGAATTGAGAGTTATTATATCGGATCATTCTATTAAGCTTGTTGATTTATACTCCTAATCTTGCATTTCAGCTTACCAGAAGGGCTGGAAGATGTCACGAAGTTTCCTGATCTGATAGCTGAGCTCCTCAGGAGAAATTATACTGAGGATGAAGTGAAAAAAGTTGTTGGCGAAAATATCATCAGAGTCTTTGAAAAAGCTGAAGAGGTCAGTGTGATAATGTGGAAATGTATGCTTGTAAATAGCATGTATAAGAGTGTGCTAATTTATCCGTCAGTAGTCAGTTGTAAGATGTCAATCTGTGGTTAAGATTTCCTCATATTAAAAGTTTTAAAACGTTTTTCTTGTGTTGTTAAAACGGTCAGTGCTTAGTAATTTTTGGAGTTTCTTCGCAATTGGGCAAGCATTCGTCCATGGACCTGTTTGAGCGTTCTTTCGTTCGTTCGCTCACTCGTTCCTTGTTCTACCATAACAGAGACAGAGATTTCCTTCCCTTTCTCCAGAGTATCATTGTTCGTGCGCTCACTCGTACAACATCGTAGACCATTTGAACAGGGTAGCCTGTAACGTACGATTTCAGCAACTTATCAATTTATCGCGACGGATAAATTTTGCTTTTCATTTTAGGTCGCTAAAGACATGCAGAGTAAACAAGCACCATACGATGAGTATCGCTTCTTCGAAAACGTCGAGTGTCGTCCGAATTATGGCGGGGGACTGGGCAGTTTTGTCCCTAAATACAACAGGACGGTTACAGCTGTACCTTTGGTGATCTGATGAAAGGGACTCGCATGCTCGACGCTGATGTTTTGTAGAAAAGAGGGCTAATCGTAGTATCTACTCCTGGCTCGTCAATCGAGAATTGACTGCTTGCTATCTTGCGTGATGAACCAGGACGATAAATCCGGACTGTTGGCGTTACCCACGCTTGTCACGCAATTTTTCGACGTTTGTCGGAGAGGAAAGATTGCGTGACGAGACTTGAGGTGGTATGGTACCTTCAAATGGACCAAAAAGTTTGTTTAACTATGGTGAAGAAAGATCAATTGTGTGCTATTGCATTCAAGAAGAGAAATTAAATTTCTAGAGTTTTACTCAAAATGGATGCTATGGAAACCAGCCACAGCCTTTTGAAGTAGTGTTTTATAGTATTGACGCCAACACTTCCTGCTCTTTTACAAAACAAGAATTGACTGTCAAATAAGCATATCATGTAACTTTCTGTTTTGTTCTGTGCAATGAACCTACGTTTTGACTGTTAACTCTTATTTTCAGTGCTTTTTACCGCTTTATTTGGAAATAACCTTATTTTTTACCACACCCAGTGGACAAATCATCTCATGTCACGTGACAGATCTTAAAATGTTACGATTTTTTTGGTTTACGACATCACGACACTATTGGTCTTTGATCAGCCTAAGTTTCGGGAATTCTACTTAAAAACCTTGCAAAGTAGAAATGTTGGCGCGAAGTCAGTCGGTACAAAAGTGAACTTTTGAGAAAAATGCACTTTAAGTTTCTTACACGAGCTATTAAGTATTTAACGAGCCACAAATAGCGGGGAAGGGGAGTGCAGATTGGATCTCGGGGGAGGGGGTGCAATGGTTGTTCTATTTTGTAAAAGTTAGCGCAGTTGTGGGAAATATTCCTTTTCATAAGGGAAATGAATGAGCTTGTGATGGCAATTTGAGGCAAAGCTTTTCACAATTAATTATATCAATCGAGTTGTGCATGTCTTAAAAGTTTTTTTCTAAATAGTTTCGTTCATATAAGTCAAAAATAATCTATATTTTTGGTCACTTTCTTATAGCAAACAGTTATTGCTATGGCTGTTGCTACGTGAAAAAACTTATACCACTGTGAACTTTCCTTAAATTTCACACTCATCTGGAAGGAAATTCGGCAAGATCGTTTCAAAATGTTTTTGACATGTCCTCAAGGGTCTTAAGTCTTGTATTTCCAAGAAATTGAATTTTTCATGAACATCGCCATATTTTAGGGTACCATACCCCCTTAAGGATGTCACGAAAGGTTATTTGAGATTTTTTATAGACTCCAGCTTGACTTAAGATTTATTTGGATACGTCAGGTTTCCAGTACCTGTGCTAAGAAAATCAGTACACATTTCTAGATCTTTAAGTTTCTTTGCCATATCGTTGATGAGGAAGAGACAAATAAAATAAGCCCCTTTTATTTTCAAGTTGTGCTTTTCTTTAAGTTTAGCCATTCTAGCGCGACATTTCGTTCCATTGCTTGTCAAGAAAAAGTAACTGGTGTAGTTCATTGAGGGATGGGAACTTAGTTATTTAACTCACCCATTTCACCACAATTTCAAACTGTCCAATCTCATAATTTGACGTTTTCTGAGGACTGTTCTCCAAATTCTAAAATCTACTTAAGCCATAGCCAAGTTATGACAGAAGACTCAAAGAGAAACACCACAGCAGCTCTGGTGACTCAAGTAAATATAAAGAACGTTGTGTAGTGAACAAAGTTAAATTTCTGGCAAGTGCCGTTTTCAGCTACCAAAGGGTCCCGTAACAGAGCAGATTTCGATGCTAAATTTGCAATGTTTAATCTGCCCCTTTTTTTGTGTGGGATACCTGTGGTATCCCACACTATTGTCATCGGCTCGTGTCCGTTAATGCAAATGAGTTTGTATCCCACACATTTACCCTTTGGGTACCTATTTTGAAAGGTCCTCGCAGAAACCTGGAAGCCTGAATTTTAGACAGGATCAGATAACCCTTCATTGATGTTCAAATACGTCTCTAAGTTCTTAAGTACAGTACTGTGTTTGTGCGTTTTAGACCACAGTCTCTGGATGTCTTCCAAATTTCGCGTAATCTAAGAATGCTGACAGGTTTGTGGCGCAATTCTCAAAAATCTTGTAAGAATTTTTTTTATGAGTTTGGTGTCGTTATAAAGGAGACGGGCCAGTACCTAGAAGTCTTCAATACCATATTTGTTTGGAGTGTTTATGAGATGATAGATCATTTGACCTGGTGTGTATTATATTTTTTCAGCTTTTTTTTTTCTATCTCTTCCGAATTTCCTATCATTGGATTACTTCTTCACTAGAACAAATCGTTGAAGTATTCGCATTTCAGTCTGGAAACGTGTTTAGTCAGCAAATGCGAGGAAATGAAAATTTCAATCACATAATCCTCCATTATTTTACGGCGTGTGCTCTTCCATAAGATCAACTATTTCATGATTGCCACACTTGTAAGCGATGTCCAGAGGTGTACTTCCCTCGCTATCCAATGCCCTGGTATTAGCGCCACGTTTTACCAAGAGTGCTGCAACTCTGACTGAGTTACACGCCCCGGCAACATGCAGTGGGGTGTTTGCTTGCCAGTCCAGGGCTTCAATCTCGGCTCCACGGTCCAGCAGGATATTTGCAATGTCGTCTCGGTCAGACTCGGCTGTCCGGTGTAGGGGGGTGTTGCCTTCATTATCCACAGCGCGGATATCACATCCGTGTCTGATAAATAGCTCCACAGCATCACATGTCCAACGTGACCTGGTGTACCTGAAGAAGTAAAACGATGTAGTTTTAAAAAAAACGATACACGACGAGAACACTTCGTTTTATTTTCCCGCAGCCCGGTTCATTGAGATAGCGGCCAAAAGTACAACTAAGATGTGGACGAACATTGTGCTGATTAAATCAATATCACGAGGCTAAGAAGCCACAAACAATAAGGGCTCAACTAAGATCCAACTACATACAAGTTTTAATACAATCTCGAGGTTTATTAAACACACAGATCACTCGTTCGTGCTTATAAAAAACTACTTTGAAACAAACGACAGGAGGTTAAATTTTTAAGGACAGTGCAATGCTGTTCTCAGGGGAAACTCTGATAAGATGTTACTCTTTTGTCCCGACAAAAAAGGACAAATTTAGGAAAGGCAACCAAATGATCAAAGACGGTGCATGTCCAGTTCGGTAAAAAGTTTATTTAAAAGAGAATATCAATTGAAGGGATGAAAAATGTAATGAATAAATCATAATGAGCTATCTTTCCTTGGAAACACATTTTAGGACGTTCATCTCATGAAACTTTTCTATAGCTTGATTTCCAAATAAAAAGAATGGCTTACTTTGCTCTTGACCGCTCACATTTTACAGCAGACATCAGATGCAATGGAGTGCTGCCTTGATTATTCCTTGCGCGAACATCAGCTCTGTTTCTAATCAACAGTCTTACAGTTGTGGGATCCGTGATCCATTGCGCCATCAGGTGAAGCGCGCAGTTACCATCCATGTCCGTTTTTCTGACGTCACACCCCTTCTCGACCAATAGCGCGACAGTATGGTATTTCCACATGCATTTTCTGCAGCCGTGTGTACACTCGCACTTGGCGGTTATGGCTTTGTGCAAAACACTTTCACTGCGTTTGTTGCAAGCGTTTATGTCGCAGCCGTATTGTATCAGTAGCTCTGCAGTGTGTGTGTTACGGTTGTTAGCCGCGAGGTGCAGAGCTGTGTTCCCGTCGTTGTCCACATCATGAACTTGAATGCCTTTCTGAATCAGAGTCTGGGAAATTTTACGGTTTCCTTTAAAGCCCGCAGAATAGTGCAGAGCGGTGCGGCCGAGCTTATCCTTCACTGACACATCAGCGTTGTTTTCAATTAAAATTTTGACAATAAGCTCGGGTCTGCGGGAGAACCTTGTGGCTCTTATTAAAGGAGTACATCCCTCCGTATCAACAGCATGGACACTACTGCCATACTCAATGAGCTGCTCCACAAGTTTTACCGATGAGCATTCAGCCGCCATATGCAGCTCTGTTCGTCCGCGCGGATCAGTGTTGTCTACTTTACTTCCAAATTCAAACAATAATTTGGTTATGGCGAGGCTAGTCCGCTCGTCGCCAAGGAACGAGTGAAGATTTGTGTACACATTATGAAGTGCTGTGAAGCCGTCTCCGTCGACCAAGTTCACGTCTGCGCCGTGGTTCAGCAACAAAGAAGCAATTTCAAGATGTCCTTCACTTACAACTAAACAAAGTGTCGTGCGGTTAGCGCCATCTCGTGCATTAACGTCACATCCATATCGCACAAGCAGCTCCGCCATTTTGATATCTCCATACGAGCAAGCTATATGCAATGGTGTTTGTCCATCACAGTCTTTAGCTTCGTGGTCAATGCCTCGCTGCAGTAACAATTCTGCAAGAGTTGTTTTGCCATTCTGAGCTGCGATATGAAGAGGAGTCAAAAGACTTTCGTTTGCACTGTTCAACTCAGCGCCATGACGTAACAAAAGCTCTACCACGTCATCACTGCAGTATGCAACTGCAAGGGACAGTGGTTGGTCGCCTGTGACTTCCTCAGCATTCAGGTCGCCGCCATTTTGAATTAACAACTCAGCGATTTCCACGTAGCCTTCCTGTGCAGCAAAGTGCAGCGGAGTCTTACGATTGATATCACTTGCATTAACGTGGGCTCCCAGTTGCAGCAACAGGCTGGCCACCTCTTTCTGATCATAGATCACTGACATGAACAATGGCGTCTGATTTTCATTGTCACCTTCGTGAACATTCGCGCCTTTTTCAACTAACAACTTCACCATGGCAACTTGTCCTTCTTGAGCGGCGTAGTGCACAGCTGTTCTGCCAAATATGTCATACGCATTGACGTTGCTGCCATAACGAAGCAACAGCTCGGTAGTTTCTCGGTGATTTGCAAACGAAGACAGAAACAAAGGAGTTTTACCTGAGGCTCTTGCGTCTACACTACTTCCCTTCTGAAGCAGAAGCCGGACTAAGTCAGTGTAACCTTTGACGGCTGCCAGATGAAGTGCAGTAAAACCCATTTGCTCGGTAGTGTGAACACTGCTACCTTGAGCGAGAAGAAACTCAACAATCTCGTAATGTCCTTTCTCCGTCGCTAGCATCAACGGTGTACAACCGCTGGACGATCTTGAATGAACATCGGCGCCGTGTTCAATGAGAATGGCGGCCGTTTTAGTGTGACCATTCTTGGCGGCAAAATGTAATGGCGTCATTCCTCTGTCGCTAACATCGCTGACGCTAGAGCCAGCCTCTATTAACAACAGAACAGTTCTCGTTCGACCGTTCAGAGCGGCGTAATGAAGCGCTTTCATTTCAGATTTGTCTTTCACATTAACGTCGGCTCCCCTCTCAAGGAGAAGCTCAGCCCAGATGTTGGTGTTGCGCGTGACTGCCAGCATCAATGGCGTGACTTGATTGGCGTCACACGACACTTCGTTTGGGTCCGAACCGAGATCAAGAAGCCTCTTGAGATGTTCCCACTTTCCTCGTCTAGCTGCGATAAGTGTCAAAGATTTTGACCGAAATTCCATAAACACATTCTCTAGAATCTTGTGTATCTTCACGTGATTGCCAGTCTGATGTGAGTCACAGATATCCAAGGCAGTCTTCCTTGGACATGACGCAGAGTATTCAGTGTTTATAGACAAAGCAATGGCGTTATCTAATTTGCCAGGGCTGTACCTCATGATTATTTGTACAGTTTCCAAGTCGCCTTCGATGCATGCAGCGTGGAGTAGACTCAGTCCACTGTGCTTGTTTGTGGCCGTTGCGGCCTGGAAAGCTAATGATCGTAAAGTCATCTGCAAGCAAGACAACAATAACCTGAAAGTGCGCTCTAATATATGTAAGAACTACCCCCCCTCCCCCTAGAGGCTAAGGACGGTAGATCACGGTTGACATATCTTGTAAATGTTGAGTTAACTACGTCGATGCATAAATCAGCACAAATTACCTTGTTTGATCTGAGCGAAAGCAAAATGTTTGAATCATAGTCTCTTGTTGAAAACTAACTTTTTATGTAACGTTGAGAAATTAACGAGAATTCGGCGTTCAACTCTCGCAGCCGCGTTTGCATTTAACCGAGATCCTTTCTTGTCTTTTTTTAATCTTCTCGGTATACAGCGTAATAAAATAACCATGTATTTGACAAAAGTCTAAGTACACTGTCATTACGAGGTATACTAAGCTTGTACCAGAAATTTACGACCACGAACAGAAAGCGGTGCCAAGTAGAGACCAAGAGCTAATTTTCACAAGCACAAGAAAACCGAAACTGCTGAAATTTTCGTCCATTGACAATCGATTCGATCTCGCATGTTTGCCAAATGATGAGAAATTTGTTTGGCCAATTGTAAAGAACTTCTGAAAGAACATGCCACATCAACCGACATTACCCACGTCAATACACCTTTATCCAAAGTCTCCCATTCGGGTGTAGGAACTGTCAAGATGTGACTAGAAGTGTAAACATAACTTACTTTGCCCTCAGACCTGAAATACACTCTTTAGCATTTAATTCCATCATCAGTTTGTAGCACTTGTGTGCGTGGGCCTTAGTCTGAATTTCAGCCGTCTCTTCCCTTTACCCCGAGGGGGGCGCGGGAGAGAAACTTCCGCGCCCCCCTCGGGGTAAAGGGAAGAGACGGCTGAAATTCAGACTACGTGCGCCTTTGCATCAATCAAAAAGCTGTTTTTGCCGAGTCACATCAACTCAACATATTTGCTTCAATAGGTGTCCAACCTCCCTTTTTATGTTGTGTACAGTCAGCCTTATTTCTTTCCGTGGTATTATTCTGCACATCACTTCTTTTGTTTATTGACAAGTTTGCAACGTTGACAACGTTAGTTCGTATACTCCTGGGTTCAAACCCTTTACTATGTTGACAACGTTGTCACGTAAAATGTTGACCAATCGTGACGCGTTATCAAGATTATAAGTCAGTGCTTCGATGTTGACTTCACGAAGTATGCGTTTATTTTCTGTATCGATCAGTTTCTTATCGGAACCAGAGACAAGCCTCAGTTATTTCACGAGCAGTCGCGCATCGTTAGCTTGACGTCTCAAAGGATCATAACAACTTATTTCAGGAAACTTAAAAACAGATCACACAACATCGCAAGGACCGAATTGCGGATTTCTTCACTTTCGGAGAGAAACCGCTTATTCAAGTGTTGTCATTAAATTCGACATTGTCAACAGGTAATATTAGACGACTTCAACTATTCTAATGAGGACTCATCTACACTTCAGTTTAACAAGCCAAGAGAAATAAAAGTCGTACTTACCATTCGGGCATCAATTGTGATATTCGTCCTTTCCATGCTGGGCGGTCTCTTCTGAAAACAATGAGTTATTCGCAGCCAATAAGCACGAGCAACATGCCACTGTTTTGTTTCGCTTGACTTCTTGCACATAAAACACTGCTGCCTTGATTATAATTCAAGAGAGACAGCCTTACTTGTTATGCTAACAAGCGACGGCAACTAATTGTTTTCATTCTTCCTTGTCTGCAGAGAAAGCACTTTTCGGAAACTGGGTTCTAATGATGTTTTGGCATTGGCCTGGGCTAACGTTCGAGAGGCCGATGTCAGAATAACCAACCAGCTAACTGAATGGTTCAATCTTTGACACACGAAATCCAGTAATGTCCTACATCTCCCACATACGCAATTTTATATGGTTCGAAAAGTTCGAAAGCAATTGTAAGACTCGGATACTACCACACATTTCTTTACTATTGAAAAATTAACACACGCAAACCCTTACCTCCACTGTGGTACAAGGGGGGAGGGGATGGATGGAACCCCTTTCCTGCAACTGGGGGTTATCGTCGCCGGGGTTATCGTATTATGATTTAAGACATATTTAGATGTTTCGCATTTACTGGTAGTCCTTGAATTCCTCTACAGGATGACATAAATGCTCCTCTCGACGGTTCCAAAGAGTTTCTTCGTGCGACATCAAATACATTAATTGTGATAGTCTGCATCAGTAGCAAGCGTTCCTGTACGAAGAGCTTTGTCCGCATTCTGGCCGCGCGCAAATTGGAACGAGAGCACGGAGTGCACGGGGTGTACGGGGTGGCGGGTTAGCTCCCCCTGCTTCGTCGTTTGTTCTTTTTGCTCTCGCTTGAATTACCCTGCGAGGCAGAGGTCTGCTTGGTGAGAGACGAGAGAGAAACTCGGAGGGGGGGGGGGCAGTACTCCCAGAAAAATTTGGTGGGGGTGTGTGGCCCGCTTCCCAAAACCCTTAACCTATTTATGATCAAACTCTGCGATTTTCCCTACCGTATTTATGACCTGACCAAAAATTCGATACCCTGTTTATGACAGGTGCGACTGACATAGTTGCCCTAAACATAAGTTTTGAAGGGCTTTTGCTTATGATCTTATCGATAATGATGAAAAAGTAGCTTCTTCTAAACAACAAACCTAATTCAAGACTAGAGCACAAAAACCAAACCCTATTTAAGACCAAAATCGATACCCTGTTTATGACCAAAACGGCTGAAAAACCCTACCCTTTGTGACCGCTCAAACCTATATAGCCCATATAAGGGAGTACCCCCCCCCCCCCCCTGGGAGCCGAAGAAACCTCTGCTCACAATCGCTCCGTCGTTTGATCAGCCGCCGTCTGGTTTTTGACGGGCTAACATAGAGTAAACCACTTATTGCGTTGATCTGCCACCACACTCTGACAACTAACATAAACGAAATGTCCAGTTTTGAATTGAGGTCGCTAACTGGCTAACTTGATTGTCAGGCTACTAATCAGTAACCAGTCCGGGTATCTTAGGTCTCCAAGGACGTGTCCTGGTATTTATGTGTCAAAATGACATCCAAAAGAGAGTCAAGAAAGTGTAATCAATTGAACTTAGAAAAGAATAGGACTGCAGAAACAAAAACCTATAACGTATTGATCATGAAGTCAAATTAGCTTAACCCTTATGCATTTTAAAAAGACCATTCAAACCTAACATGGTTTAGCCTGCGAACAGCTTTGCTCTTCGAATTCTTCTGTTTCCCGCTCGCCGAACTTTTTTTCCGTCCTCGCCGGGAGCCTGTTCGCAGACTAAACATGGTCTAATTAACACACTCTCATTGACAAAACGCCCATGGGCTTTGTTCTTTTGTATTCTCTATTTTCCAATCGCCTATAATTCACTCTGTTTGCCCCCCATATTTTGCATAAAATATCGTTTTGAAATACTCTTGGGAGGTCTGCATACTCCCAAGAGCATTTCACAACAATAGTTTATGCAAAATTTGGGGGGCAAACAAAGTGAATTATGGGCAATTGGAAAATAGAGAATGACAACAGAGACAGCAACGTGAAGTCACGCAATACAAGTCGCTCGATGTAGCAACGTAACAGAGATGGCGTTTTCAACACAGCTAGTAACGACGATAGTTCTTCTTCACACCAGAGTTTTAGCACAAGAACCAGGTTAGTATTTTAGGTAAAAAAATATGTTATGGTTACATGTAATCTCACAATTTTGTGCTTGAACAAACCTTGAATCCGTGGTTTCATAGCAATATAACGATACAGCAGAAATTTGCATCTCGTTTCAGTAGTATTTGAACAATCTTACTTTAACCAGCTCAAAAAGCGCTATTACCAACGAGTTTGCAATTAAAGTGAAACATCTGTGCCAATTGTGTCTGAGCAGGTTTCATGTATCGTCAACATTTTGATACACTAGTTCCTCGCTAAGGAAATCACTTTCAATTTGTAAACGCGCTTCGGGCTACCGTTGTCTGCTTTCGTTTCTGCAGAATAGATCTTGCGCTTTTTTATTAAACGCATTTGTTGACAAAATATGAGCTCTCTCTCGAGGCCTTTCTGTGAAGTGTCCTATTTCCAAAGATTTATTTAGTTTTGAAAGCAGCGCACAACAGTCACGCAACAGCCTGTTCCTCATAGGACGTCACGAGCACTGTAACACGATATTCGAGCGGGTTTCGTGGTCGACAAACATGTTCTGCAATCGACTGTCGCTTCACTTCTATTGAGTGTGTGCATTGTCACGCAATAAAAAATAAAATCAAAAACCATTCAGTGGATAAAGTAAAGAAATTGTGATATTATAGACGATAAATAAAGAAGACAGTTCTCCAAGTTTAAGGTGTGTCCCAAAGTTGAGATATTCGTCGAAATGTTCCGCGCAAAATTACAGAGCCTAGTATGGAGCCGCCATGTTGGAGGACCTCCTAAGTCCTCCAATATCGCCGCCGGAAAATAGTGTAAACATCTGGAACTTGCTTTGGCTATCTAGACAACTGATTATCTGGCTAAACTTCAGAATACCCGGCCACTTAATATGTGTTTTCAAATGCTGCTACCGCGCTGGAAAGTTGTAAACAGAGATAAATTTAGTACCTCTTGTGCCTGATGTGGATGAAACCTTCAGGGGCTCTTTAGTTTTGGATTTGAGAATTTGATGACGTCACGTGAACACACTCTATTCAAGATTTCATTCTAGGGGAGCAGGGGTGGCGCAGTAGTGAGAGCGCTGGCCTCACACTAATGTGGCCCGGGTTCAAATCGTGGACCCGCTGTCATAAGTGGGTTGAGTTTGTTGTTGGTTCTCGCCTTGCTCTGAGGGTTTTTCTCCGGGTTCGCCGGTTTTCTTCCCTCCACAAAAATCAACATTTCTAAATTCCAATTCGATCGGGAATTCGAGGGCCACGGGTTTGTCAGTCGTAAGACTGTTGTGTTATATTTATTTATTTATTTATTTATTTATTTATTTATTTATTTATTTATTTATTTATTTATTCTGCAACTTGGCCAAAACACTAATTTTGACGTCCTTTTTCAATCGCCGCGATTATTTTCCCTTCAAGTAAAAATTAAAAGTTAAAAGTTTCAAGCGACTGTATCGTGGACTGTTGACGAAAATCTGTTGTTTCTGTACCGCTGACGTTACTAATCGAACCGTTCGGTAA
The DNA here is from genome assembly GCF_042242905.1 of Orbicella faveolata. NCBI lineage: Eukaryota > Metazoa > Cnidaria > Anthozoa > Scleractinia > Merulinidae > Orbicella > Orbicella faveolata. The sequence goes on from NW_028301576.1 coordinate 30,332,668, forward strand.
TCGAACTCGATCAAACTCAATCGAAATAAATCGAACGATTGGCTCGATAATCGAACAAAATCGAGTCCAAAAATTTGTGTGAGAGAGTTCAATTGCGTTCGATTTCCGAACTAATCAAACCCAATCGAACTTAATCGAACACAATAGAAAAATCTTAAATTCACCTTTATACAACCAGATAATTGAACAGTCTGTCTAAGTATTAAAGAGCTACAAATGAATAATTAATTAGTAGTATTTGTATTGATGTATAGACTTTTGGCATGGAAAATATATTGAAAGAATAAACTGTCTGTAAAATCGCAAAAAAAAAAAAAAAAAAAAATCCCGAAACGTAAAGTTCAACGGACAATAGAAAATTAATCTTTCTTCACTGTAGTCCTATTTCATGTTATGATTTGTTTTTATCAACCTACGGAGTCCCAAGTCGTCTTCGTAGCTGGCGATTTCGTCGGAAACCATGTGTGTGAGATTACTGCGCAGACTCGACTTCTCCCACTTTGCCTTTGCCATGTAAATATGTAAATATGCCATGCAAAAAATCCTTCAATGAACTTAAACATCCACAGAGGTGGCTAGAAAAAACAATATAATGATCAATATCTTTAGCAAGCGATGCCGTCTAGAATCAAAGTAAATAACTTGAAAACGAACCTGATCGAACCCAATCGTGCTAATCGAACTTGATCGAGCCTGTTGCGGCTATTTCGTATTTCCTTTGTGTCTCCCTTTTGTTCCGTATATATTTGTGTTATCCGTTACCCTCATAACTTTTTGGTTCCCTGAACCCCGTTTCCAACATTTGGAATTTATCTTCCTCCTACGGAAAGTTATTAAATTTGCCGGACTAATTAATTGCAATTCGCTTTAAGTTGTTTGAAAGTCAGCTCTCTGCCTCTTCAGAGCTCAATCGAACTCACCCGAACGTTCGATTGCGTTCGACTGGTCAAATTTTTTTGTGAGAGTTGATTGTGTTCGATTACCGAACTCAATCGAACCCAATCGCCTGATTGCGTTCGATTAAGTTGGATTGAGTTGATTAATCGAACGTTCGATTTGGTGCGATTAGTAACATCAGGTTGTACCTTAGCAGATTTTGATGTTTTACGTTGAATAATATAAGAAGGCTTCACGGTAAAAGTTTGAAGGGAATTCGAATGCTGACTCATTCGGCAATTCGTGTTGGAAATTCAACCGCAAGGATCTCTTGCTAAAATATGTAGATTTTTTCTGATTACCCAGGAAGTTTCGAAATATTAAAACAATATCCGCCAGGCGTAGTCAATCGATAAAAACCGATATCGGAAATCAATCGGTTCAATCGAAATCAGTCGCCGATTGCTATCGATTGATATCGGCAATCGATAACAATCGATAACTCAGAAAAATTTCTTTATCGATTGCTATCGATTGGGAAAAATCTTTTAAAAAAAATCGACAATAACCAGCCGGACTATTCAGAAGGCTTTGTTATTGTGTAAAATGATAGCTGGAACAACATGCTAGCTAGATTATACTTTCCTTTTGGCCTGCTCCCGAGATCTACTCTTACGTTTGTTTCCTCATGCAGATGATTGAAATCACTAGAACGTTATGACTCTGTTGCTTCATCATTATGCCGACACTACAATGAGACTGGAACTCGAGGCTTTTATGTTGCTACTCTGGGCTGGGCTTCTTTTGGTGTCGTAAACTAGAAAGAAAGATGTAACCTAGCCCAAAATGTTTCTGCCAGTTTTTTTCCGTTCTTGTTATTTTGTCCATGATTGTAAAAGATACGCAGGTTATGATAAATTAATTGACTCAAATAAAATCATTATAGACAAATTTTATCAAACTTTGTATCAGTGTAACTTGTGAAAGGACAAAAACTGTTTCCGATAACAATCCATAATTATCGATATCAATCGATGAATCAATCGCTATCGATTACTATCGGCAATCGATAACAATCGATAACTCACAACTTCTTTCTTTGTCGATTTTCATCGATTGCTGTCGGCATTCGATATCAATTTTCGATTGATATTGATTATCGGTTTATCGATTGACTACGCCTGGTATCCAGCATCCATCTCCATAACTAAGGTAAAACTGAGAGATTTTCCTTTGTCTGACCGTCTCCACAGGTGTTGTAAGAACAGTAGCCGGTGGTGGAAAAGCTCATGTAGGCGGCCATAAAGACTGCGTGGATTCCAAAACTACTGCAATGGATGGGATAGGAAATAACGCCAGGTTTAATTACCCCTGGGGTATCGAGTTTGACTCCCAAGAAAATGTGCTTTACGTGGCTGACTGTGTAAGTATACAGGGGATTTTATGTTTATTACTGCGCGAAATATGCGGCAAAAAGGCTTTCTTCGATGGTTTTTGTGTAGGAATTACATTTAATGTTTCTATCTATACAGGTATCTATGTTATATTCAATACTAAATACTCACAATTCTGTAGTTTGAGTTTGTTAGAGCATATTTTGGAATAGTTTGGGATACCACATTCGCACCATTCGCTAGCTCTTTTGATTCATAGCACATGATTGCCATTTTATAGTTAACTTTTCTTAACTCATTGTAGTCAGTGTGAGTTTCAGCTGTTTTAGTTTGTAAAGAAATGATTTCTTTTATTAAGTCAAAGGTAGGAAGATGGTAAGCTTTCTAAATAGGCAATTACCTGTTCAATGAAAGGTTAACGAAGTATTTATTTTGGACTAGGAAATACTCGCACTTCTCAAGGAAAACCTGCATACTAATATATTTTCTGTATGTTAATAAAACCTAGTTTTCCTCCTTGTTTTCAACACCCTCTAAGTTCTTTGTTCTCAATTCGTTTAAAAATCAGTGCCTCACCTTAAAACCTAACTTTCTTTCGATCGCAAGTTAGAAAAAGTTGACGTCTTCACATACGTCTGTTCATTTAACCGTTTGAGATGCCCTTATTTAAGTTATTCATTAGAATACAGAACTTTGCCCAATGAAACGGAACAAAGCTTATTTGAGATTCCCTTGTTCCTGAGCTCTAGAACAGTTGACACAGCCTCATAAGATTCAAGCGATCTTATTTACTTCGATGATTAACGATAGATTTTATGAATATGCAATGTAGTACACAAGCAGTTGTAATGAATAATTCATTCTAACAGATTCTCAAAATAGTCAAGAGACCAAGATATTATATCATCTGAACGACATTAAAAAATTCCTTAGCTAGCTTGGACTGATTCCTTGAACAGGAAAGTTCTAAAATCTGTTTGGTGACATGTTTTACAGAGTTTTGTAGGAGAGAATAACCATTACACGATGTTGAACGATTTTCATCTTGGGTGATGTCCGATCGCAGCGATAAGAGATGTCACGTGACAAAATTCATTCCATCTTCAGCTGTTTATTAAACACCAAGCTAACTATGTAAATTTTCCTCATTAAGGACGGTGCCTACTTTTGTTAGTGCGCAAACGCTCTGCGCACACGCAAGGCATGGGTTACATGAGCGCCCCAGGATTAAAACTAACGTAATCAGCTATGCTACCAAGTTCGCGATTCTGTCATTATTATTATGTTATCAAGCCAACTAAGAGCCGGTCACGCCATATCTTTCTCCGCAATTCAAATATATGATCTTCCATATATTCACATACCATCTACGGGTATATTACGAACTCATAACGTGACTAGCTCCCAGCTGGCTTGATACCTTAGTTGGTAGAACACTGTAGTGGTATCGCAGAGGTCATGGGTTCAAATCCCGTGCAAGCCTGAATTTTTTTCAGGCTTTAATTTCACAACTGCTTAAGTTGTGTATATAACTGCGATGGTCATTGATGTCTTCATACCTTTCTTCGAATTTCAAATATATGATCTTTCATATAGTCAGCATTTTTGTTCGAGATCCAAGACTAATTATCTCGGGAAAATTCGTGGGTAACCCCAATTTCCTCTATGGATTCGTATTTCCAGTAGCCCTTTATAAGATCTACTTTTTACACAAGGTCCTAATCTGACGAAAAGACCTTTGTGTTCATTACGCATCGTCCTTAAAAAGTTAAGATAGTTCAAGATTGTATTTCTCCGTTATCACTTTACAGGGCTGCCCAGAGACCGTCCACAGTAATGACCGTATAAGGAAAATCGACGTAATCACTGGTGAGCATGTCTTTTTTTTTGCAGCGGGAATTGAAGGTGATTCCTTGAGAGAAATGTTCAAAACTTGCTCTTACCCCGCGCCGCTGGCAGGTCTTCACGTGTGAGGACAAAAATGGCTAGCACCTTAGTGACAACCAAACACCAGCCAGGCCTGCTAAATTTTTCTGTAACACGCGTGAGAAATGAATTCCACGATACTGTTAACTTTGCGTTTCATTGAAAGATTAAGAAAAAGAAAGTCTTAACACGGTAGCAGGCGCAATGCATGTTTCATGCTAGGGAAGACTTAAACCTTCAAAACAAAAGGATCAAATTTTTCGAGTATTTATGTTTTGTGTGGGATTCATTCACTTTACCTGTACAGGTCGAGTGACGACTCTTGCAGGAAGTGCTCAAGGATACAAAGATGGAATAGGAGAGAATGCAAAGTTTCATCACACGTCAGGTAAGGAGTACAAAGTAGCCGGCATTTAATTTTGCTACTTGTTTAAAAATGGAAAAGAAGTGCCGACGGTGAACTGAAATTCGGTGTTCAAACGACCCTTTGGGCCAGACCTTCGACTGTCAAAGCGACAGAGGGGCTAAAACGAAGAAGGAAAGAAGCAAAGAGTTCTATTCTAAAAAGTGACAAAATTTCCTTCAGAAAGTAAACACAGACTTTTGCATAAGATTAAGCTAAGCGCTTGAGTAAAGTTTGTTACCTCACATTTGGGTCTTGTCGTTTTATATCACAGCCAACTTCATCGATTCTGAGTTTCGTTTCAACACAAGCGTTTTCTTGACAATGGCAGCCACGGAGTCGTAAACAGCCCCTTTGCCTGATTTGTCTTTCACAGTTTTCATCAACGCTTTGTCTTCGGACCGTCCCGTAAACCGTTACTTTTGTCATAGTTTTCCAGAATACAGGACAGCTGGAGGTGTTTGCGAGGAATATTTCGGAAGAATTGTCTCACTCCTCACGTGTCTCATTCAACTCTGTCACAAAAATGAGCGCGCGCATAACTTTTGCCGCCTTTTTTGTAGAGTCACTTCGTGTAGATCAACCTGAAATGTCCAGATTAGGTGAATTCGGGAAAGCGTGCCAAAGAAAATTAAACTGTTTGTAACTAGATGGGAGCGTCTTCGTCGGAGTTGTCCTTAGTATATAAAAAGATACTGAAGGTTGTGATTGATTATTGCGAATTAGTTAACAAAGAGAAGAAGAAGTCTCGATTTTCTCCAAAAGTAAAAGAACAATGGCGTAGAAAGGGAGTTTCCATACGTTTGTACTAATTTGTGTTTCTTGCTCACAGGAATGGCCATTGATCAAGTGGAAAAAGTCTTATATGTGGCAGACAGTGTAAGTTCAGTCACCTTGTATTGTGTAGCTAGAAATGTTGGCCTGATTACTTATAAACAATTCAATAAATATTATTTCTTGCTTTGAATGCCAAGGCTTGACTGGATTCTTCTCAGAAAAAAAGCTGTTCGTGAATCAGAAGAATAATCTCTCTCCGTCTCACGTGGGACTGGGATAAGTCAGTTACACCACAACTCGCCGACTAGCGTGTAACATGTCACAGTTGTAAAATACTCCATGTGAAGTCAGCTTGTCGCCATAGGGAGGCTCAGGCCTTATTCCCAAAGGAATTAAGACGTGGTACCCAGTTTGTCCGCGGGTAACGTTACCACGTGCGTTGCGTGGATGTTTTCGTAGAGCCTCTACGAAAACATCCACGCAACGCGCAAAGCAACGCGCAAAGTAACGCGCAAAACCTCTCGGGCTGTCCACGTAATCAAAATTTGCGTCACAGGATTGTGTTTTTTTTTTTGGATTCTCCTTGGATTTCCAAAACCATTTGTGACCAAAAAATACCTTGAGGAATGACCGTGGGAATAAGGCTGGCGGATTAACTGTCTTATTCTTCAGCCTCTGTTGATTTGCTCTCCATCATGGGTTGGAATTAACATGGCTGTTTCTTTTGTTGATTACACAGGGAAACGATCGAATAAGGAAAGTTGATCTTAAAACAGGTGCCTTCAGTTACTCCTTCCTATGTTTGTTTCATCTGGATGCACTGTTGACGTAAAAGTTCTCAGAAAATTGTTGCGCAAAAATAGCTGACCTTGCAGTTTTTGTTTCAGCTGAAGTAACCACGTTTGCCGGCAGCGGGGAGCCTGGATTCCATGATGACGTAGGAATCAAAGCTAAGATGACCAATCCTCAACATCTGGAAATTGACAACATGAAAAGGAGGTTGTTTCTCAGTGATACGGTCAGTTACATCGGGGAAGTCTACAAACGTTCACGTGTTTTGTTTTCTTAGATATTATGATCTGTACACATTTCACCGTGACTGTGTACTTACCTACCTCAGAGCTTGTTAGTGCTCACTTAAGTCACAAAGTGTTTTGAAGGTAAAACATTGCAGGTGTCAGATCACTTGTTTCAGAATAGAATATCCCAAGCTTCAGTGAGCCAATGTACTTTCTGATGATGTTTCTCTCTTTTTCAACATAGTTTTAGTTCCGTGAGACGTTAAATAAAGTGTGAAAAATTTGTTGAAACAAATCGTATAGCAGATCAGACATCGTGCGGTAAAGAGGAAATCAAGTAATGCGATATGTTTGGTTGAAGTTGTTACATTAAATACGATGTCTGCTTTACACAGGATAATCATGCAATAAGGATCATTTCGTTGCCTGACGGTAGGCTGATAGAATCATGTGTGAATTTTGTCTTTATTTTCCACCGATGAAATAATACAAACCTTTGCTTGGTCGTTCGTTTGTTTGGTTTAGTTTATTGAGTCTTTCCTTTCGCTTATTGCTTTAGATTCTGCTGTAAGCTTTCACCTTCACCAACGTTTATTCCAACAGGGAAAGTGACAACACTGGCGGGTGGTAGCCAGGGACTGGTGGATGGTATTGGAAGAGAGGCTAGGTTTTACCATCCAACAGGGAACTCACTCGACGTGTATTCTGGGATGTTATATGTGGCTGATCATGTACGGGCACTAAGTACCTTTTTATTTTATTATTTTTTGACATTATTTGTTTAGCAATGGCTCTCGTTAAAACAGGAGAAGAAGGCATACAGCGACGAGTGAATAGTGGGGAACATTCACCACATTAATTCAGCCGTTTCTTGTCATTTTCCCATTTTCGATCTTCGCCAGTTCCTTCTCATGTCTTAGGTTTTTCTCTTTCTCAGTTGTATAAGATCTTATAGCCTGGCCTACGGTACAAATAGATAAGACATAACGTAATTGCTATTAACAACAATTACAAAATTGCTCCTTTTTCTTTGGTGAGCACGGACGTTTGTCTCCCACCAATGTGGCCTGGGTTCGAATCCTGGAGGAGTTTGTTGTTGGTTGTTTCATTGTTCCAGTGGTTTTTCTCCGGGTTCTTCAGTTTTCCTCTCTCCACAAAAACCGACACCTCTAAATTCCAATTCGATCTGGAAACAGTGGACGAAGAGCTGCCCCGCGGACTTTGCTACTGTTTATTCTATTTAAACAGTAGCAAACAGTAACTTGCCACGTGCTCATTGATAAATTTTCACCATTCACTCCTATTGTTTTTATTATTGCAGTATAACCATGTTATACGGACGGTGGACGTAAATAGTGGTAAGTTGATATTTATTTTCTTATTAATGTCTCTTGGACGATGTGTTCTGTCCTCGCTTATGAGTTAGGTATGATTTGACAAGTTGTTATACCTACAGCTCTCTCTACCGTCAACACCGCCCGCAAGTGCGTTAGATGATTGCGTTGGCGCGTATTCGTTTGCATTTGTCTCCCCTCATGTTCGTTCGTTTGTACTCTTATGTCTTTTAATATTTACGTTTGTTTGTATTCGTATGTCTTCGTACGCGTTCATTTGTATTCGTATGTCTTCGTAGGCATTCGTTTGTATTCGTATGTCTTTCTGGGCGTTCGTTTGCATTTGTCTGCCTTTGCATGCGTTAGTTTGCGTTCGGGCACCTTCGTCTGCGTTCGTATGTGTTCGATTGCATTTGTGTGCTTTCGTTTGGTCTCGTGTCAGCCTGGTGTATGGGAAAATGCATTGCTGATAGTTAACTAAAACTGCAAGGGTGACGGACGTTACGTTGGTGATAAGAATTACAAGCAATCTGTGTGTCTGCATGGTTTGCTCTATGTAGTAACGTTAGTATTTATATTTGAAGGCCAAGTAAAAACACTTGCTGGCGGTGGACGAGAAGGATTCAAGGACGGTGTAGGAAAAGAAGCCCAGTTTAATTATCCCGAAGGACTATACTTTGACACGGACCATCAAATCCTTTATGTTGTTGAGTTTGTGAGTATGTTTATGTCTCTTCAGGTAACAAAATTTGTTCGGTTGACATTTTCATCAGTTTAATGTGATCTTGAGAGGCTCGCAAACCTCGGTTTGAGTTTGTAAAAACAGCACTTGAAAAATTTGAAAAGAACATGTTGAGAAGTGAAGTAACTGACGATAGACTTCAACACATGAGGTTTTGTCTTTCTTAGTTAGCTCTGATTTCTTTGACATTCGCCAAAAATCGTGTTACACTGACCCAACCATCTGTTTTCTAAGAAGAGCTCTTAAAGAGCTGATTCAATAAATCCCGAGTTAACGCTTTGACCGACCTCTGAACCCAGCGTCACTTAAACATTTTGTTGAATTGCATTGCCTCATCACAAGTATCTCATCTTGCTAACTGTAGAAAACATCGCCAAAGAATTTGGCGGGACAGTTAGTGCAAACATTTAAGATGCCAAAGAAATATGGCGATGGGCGTGGTCAGTTTTAAGCTGTACCAGAAGCTTAGAAACAAATTGCTTTTACTGTAACTTCTTTTCTAGGATAGCCACGCTGTAAGGATTGTCACGCCAACAGGTAAGTGTATGGACTTAACAGTTCCATCTCATTCAACGACTAAAATCCTTTGGTTAACTCCAGTCGTCAGGGAGACCTCTGTTAGTGAACAAAGCAATTCTCTTTTCTGGATTTCCAAGAGTTTTTCCTACTCTGAGTTACATTACAAACTTTCTAGTTCCGGGGTTAAGGAAAATTTTCCATGGAAAGCTTGTGGTATTGGGTTGCTGAAAAATATGCTTTACGTTTTAACCATTAAGACAATGAGAACTTTTAAGGGAGTTATGACGCGTTATTATTGTTAATGGATAGGCGAAGTTAGAACGCTGGCTGGTGGTACAGAGGGCTACAGGGATGGAGTCGGCAGGCAAGCTCAGTTTTTTCATCCCACTGGACTGACTTTTGATCATAAAAGAAAAATTGTCTATGTTACAGACCAGGTGAGTATTCTCGTCTGTTTTGAAAGATCTTACACTTGGTTTCAGTGGTTTGACCAGTCAAGAAAGATCTATTTTCCTCTCGAATCTCAGATAAAATGTACCAAACTTTAGTAAACCGATCAGAGGGCTCAAAAAAATAAAAAGGTTTACATCTGTGGTGTATGCTACACCAGCTATCACACACAACACTAACGGAACTATCTACGATTTTTGTTTGTATTCTTTTTTTTTTTCACACATTATTACTTCATTTTGTATTCCAGTACAACCACATGGTGCGGAGCATTACTGGTGTTGGTTCAACACTTGTGAATCCTAACAAATCAGGTACGAAACTTCAGTTGACTCGTTTGAGGAGCTATTTAGTTTTTATCCCAAACCACCCCTAACCTTGTACATGTTATCTGGCCTCAAGGAGAGCCTTCACCAGTGAGGGAACGCGACTTATACAAGAGTTTAAACGGAAAAGGCGTGGTATGTCGTTTAGCCACCAAGTCGATTAGCCGGTTAGCCGCTACCCGGTTAACCCATAACCAGAAGTCGATTAGCCCCCATTCACGCTCAAAGAACGAGAAATAGACAGTGTTTTCGACTTCTAGTTGGGGGAAAATGGTTAGAGTATAACCAACTTGGTTAAACGACCGGTTACTAGTCAGACCGTCTTCTTAACTTTACTAAGTGAGGGTTTTGTCTTGGTTTTCTCTTAATATCAGATTAGTTCACAAGTTAACCCTTTTGGTTTTTGCTTTGTTTTCAGTTTTATCCAGGACTCTATTGAAGACAAGAAGCTCTCCCTATTTATTCGCTTGTTTCGTGTTTTCTGTTGCCTTTTTTGTCGTGGTTGCTTTATGGTTTCGACGAAGTGCTCGATATTTACTGAGAACAAGACTTGTTTAAGGATTACCCAATTGATGACATTTATCAATTATTTGCTCTATTGCTCCAACTCAATGCGACCAGCTTCCTGAGGAATTTTGAAATTCAGCAATTCCTAAAACGTGTTTTGTATACTACGTCAATTAATTGAGTTCTTAAATAATATTCATAGTTTTCTGTATAACTTAAATTTGATTGTTTTGACTCTCGATAAAGCGGACTCCACGTACTTCTCATATAACATAATTATGTCAAGTTACAGTCTGCTGTTCATTATTTGTCAAAATACACTTCAAAAGACTTCTGGAATATTTATTTTCACATCTATTCTATATTTGTCTGCACAATAGCCCTTGCTTCACAGACATTGTCTATGTTGTTTATTGCACTTTTTTTTTATCTCATACCCCGCCATAACGGACTCTTGTGTTACGGACACTAAACGACGTCCCCGAGTGTGTCCGCCACAATGAGACTTGACTGTGAAGGCTTTGAATTTGTTGCTAATGATGTGTACACATGGCTACCCTGTGCTTGTGTTTGAGTGTGTTATTTCCGATTGTGTGATACAATGACAATTTGGGAAAAAACAACAGCACTGTTTGCCACCGGCGTTTGGTGACTTGAAACGTTTTATAATCTAAGGGAGGACAGTTTTAACTGACTCATATATTAACATTATTTTAATACTAATAAAAGTCACTATTCTTTGGAAGTGTGGAATTTAACAAATCGAATGTGGTTTAGCGTGGTCTGTATTCTTATCGACAACGATACGCGTCATCACAGTGGTAAACATGTTGTGGACAACAAATTTTGACCACTGTGATGACGCGTATCGTTGTCGATAAGAGGACAGACCACGCTAAACCACATTTCGATTTGTTTTTTACCCCAACGTCAGAGAAAATGTTTTTTCAGAGCGCGAGCAGAAAAAGGCATCACATGACACATTGACGCGAGCAGTGTTGTCTGGACTCTTATCGACAACGGCAAATTAGCCAATCAGATTGCGAGATCAGTAGCAATTGTGGTAAAAAAATAATATGTTATAGCTAGCTTGTTGTAGCACATTGTCACCATCTTTAATCAAAATGGAGTACCCGTAGGTTTTTGGTTCTTTTCCATACGATGATTGGCCTTGGCCAGTTCTTGGATTATTTTCAGATGTCTCTCACCGAATGTCCCCAAACTTTGACTTACCCAATCATCATGGTTGGCCGCTCACTTTCACAAACTCACTGAAATTGTTGAACTTGCTCGTCTCAATACTCCTGTGGTCAACTTGCTGAGAGAAATGGGCTCTCCTCTGGCTCGGTAAACTTGCTTATAGTGGTCGACAATATTCGGAGAACTCGTGATTCTAATCGGATCTCTTCGGCAAACTTACTTGAAGGAGTCGGTCATTTTCGGTAGTTTTCGACGAAGTCCTAACCTAATATGGTCGGTAACGCCGATCATTCCTAGGTCTTCTGGCTAACTCTGGATTGTATTGAGAATTGTACCTGAAACAAAACCAATACACAAGGAAGAATTTAAACTAAATCAAACAAGTAAGTACTAGTAATTGGACGGAGTGAAGTACAATTTAGGGAGTAATCGCGCAAGTAATTCAGTTCAAAACCGAGTGCACGGCGCGAGGGCGATTTGAAATTACAAGCACGATTACTGACTCCCTAAATTGTACGACACAAGATGCAATTAGTACTTAAGGACGTTCGCGCTAATTGTTTCTGCGCATCCTTACTGCGTACGCAAATTCACACGCCACGTCATGTGTGAGTGCGCGCTAAGTAATAAAATGAACAATGATAGGGCAGATGGCCATTGCTTTTCTTGGATTTAATGATCTTGGACGTCCGGTTACCCCTATTTTTCTTTTGATGGATCATTTTCTCTTTCGATTTTCTACGTTTAGCGAAAAAATGAAGAAAATCTATCGACTAGAAGTTTGAATTTTTTGCAAAGTGCACCATCGAATTTCGTTCTCTCTAGCTCTTCGTTTGTCTGTGCGACGCTTTCAAATGCCTCTTGAAGGGTTAGGTTTTGTGAAAACGTTGGTAACATTTGGAATTATTTACGCAACAGACCCATTTCTACAAAATACAACTAAGATCGTTTTCCTCGGTTGACTCACCTTCGATATTTTTAACTACAAATCCCTGAAGACCACGCTGAATTACGTGCGCCAATTTTTCAAAATCAGGGTAGTTTTCCACATGCTTTATCTCTGAAACGAAGTCAGTGACCCCATTTTTTTTTGCATTTCTCACACAAGTAACTCATTATCTGACTGCAGTAAAAGTTTTAAAAAAATCTATTGACTGGAAAATTTTCGCGCACACGTTCTTAATTGTATCAATTAAAAATTCTGTGATCAAAAAATTCCTTTGAGAATATTGGAACGAAAAAAGCTGGTAACGCTGTCCGAAAGTTTGAAAAACTGTAGGAAACACTAAGAAAGAAGCCTTAAAGCGCAGCTAATTGACGTGCGAATGGCGTAGGTATCCAATTACAGGCATCCAGTTAAAAAGGTTGTAATTGGACACCCACGTGATCTTGCATGGATTACGTGACAAATAGGCGTGCCAAGAACCAATCACGATCGAGAATTTTGTTATAGATATGACTAATAAGGAAAGAGGTGGAAGTAAGTTGTAACTTTCCCAGCTGGATATACACACCAAAATTAACTAAAACAAGGAAATCTGTTTCAATGAGTGAATACCTAGAGGTTTCCTGGCCATCAGTAAGATCAGTTGTGGCCTTATTATTGTTTTCTCTTCTCACAGACGCAAGCAGCTTCCTTTCTCGTTCATGTTCTTCTTGCTCTCGTCTTAATCTCTCTTTTCTCATTTGCTCAACACTTTTCTTTTGATGTGTTTTAGAGTTCTTTTCAGTGTCTCTATGTTTCTTGTGCTTATCTTTGTGTTTCCTGTCTTTGTCTCTTTTGTTAGAATTCTTGGCTTCAAGGAATTTGCTCATGTTTTGCAGCGGATCCATTAGCTTCTTTCTGTCACTTTCTTTAGAGCTAAACACAGAGGAAAAGAAATAAAAAGACACAAAACAAAGAGAGCATTCCTCTGGGGCCCGTGAAGATTTACTGTCCTTTGTCAGTATTAGAGAGGGTCTGCACTTAAAAAGGTTTCCTTTAGAAGAAAATATGTGAGAATTTTGTTGGGACATAGAGAACTGTATGTAATAGACAGGTGTTCATATTAAAGAGGTGTCTGTAAGGAGAGGTTTCACTGTATTAATTATGAACTAACCTGCTCAGCTGGGAGAGCTCGATAATTATGACAGTTTCTGTGGCCCTTGCATGGGTTTAATTGTTTTACCAAATCATTAACACAAATATCAGTGTGAACGGTAATGAACTAACTACAGAAAAGATTCATAATCAGTTACCTTTCACTTGTGGCATTAAGGTTCATTCTCTCTTGATGTGATTTGACATACCATGGCTTTGCACCTACATGTAAGGAAAGTGGAATAACAAACAATTTTTATTGTTGACTGGCCACGACTTCACTGTGATTGAGTGGTAGTCTCTCCAGCAAACAGCCATATGTTAAGTTTATACACAACACTTCACAGCAGATTCCCATTCAAAATCTGCATTTTACTCCACATTTGTGCTACTTTCAAAGTAGTGCCTGTGAATGTGACATGATCTACTACACCTTCTATGTCATATACATACACCTCCTATAAACTGCAATGCAGTGACTCCAGTACATATACCTTATTAATAAATAGTGAGGGTTGTATTGAGAGAATATTTGCCTGAGGTCTAGACAGTACAGACCAAACACAGCAAGGTCCATACAAAAAATAAACTTGATATCCTTGTAGTACAGTCTTCAGCAAGCTTGATTAATTGGACATCATGCTACAGAAAATGGTATGATAATTGGAAAGACACCGTAAAGGTGAAGCGTGCACTAACCACTTCTGATTAAGAACCAACTTAGTGTTAACAATCATCTGACATTGTAAAATAAGAAAAGAAAATTGGAAGAAAAAGTCGCTTACATACCAGTAGTTCATGAACAAGTTGACGACTGCACAACATCATTTGGAACAGTATCCAGTTCAGTTTATTTTAGTTATTGGCTGCCTGAACTAACTTAGTTAAGTATTGAGTAATCTAGATAGGAGAGAGTACTGAACAGACCTTGTGCATCTCTTTCACTCTGTCCAAGGTAAGTTAAAAGGCCGATGGCTTTTTCCCTTTTTTCCTGTTCAGCTTTTTTCTCAGCTTCATATTCACGGTTGTTTCCATGACTGAGCTGGAACAAAACTTTTGAATTACCTGGGTGTATTTATTATTATTAGTCCCATGCAACATTTTTCCAGTAAACCCTTCCCTTGTGATGTTCTAAAATTATCTGGTCAATAAATCTATAGTCAGACAGTTAAGTATGTTGTATGGCGAATGGTTTTGTTTACTTTTTTTGTCTTTCACCTGTCCTGAAGGTTCTACAAAATAGGAGCACAATTCACAAATAATGTATAGTGAAACTTTCCTTTTAAGCTGTCCAAAAGCCCATTTACAAAACATAAAATTGTCGTCACAGTTCCGATATAAATGGCAGAGACTACTTTTAAAGCAATGCGTCTACAAGGAAATATTTGAACAGGTCAGTGGATAAATTGAGTGTCAGGTACAAGACCTTAGCAAGTTTTTGACCACAGACCCTCCTGTTATCTGGGACACTGATTGTATCATCAGCAAAAAAATGTCCTCAAGTTATCCAAGTCTTGTGTCACATACCTTCTCTTCAATGTCAGCAAACAAATTAAGATGTTGTGGTTTGTTATCAACTGTAACAACTGCTTTTTCATGGCATGTTTCATCTTTGAGTTGCTTTCTGGTAGCACGACCACGTAGTAAGGCTGTTCTGGCCTCTTGCTCCTAAACACAGTTCAAAGTTTTAGTCTAATAAATGATACTAGGAGCACCTAGTCAGGGCTCGAAATTAACTTTTTCGTTCGGGAGCCAGCTGGCGACTAACAGAAAAGTTTTGGTCGCCAACTTATTTTATATATAACTTACACAAGAACTCGATTTTATACGTTACTTTGCATGCAAGAAAAGTCACAATTGAAGAGCGAAAACAATTAGAAACAACACGAGTAACACTTAGTTATAAAGCTACCGTTGTTCTCAGGTGGTATGTCTCAGCTCCGAAGATGATGGTTGTCTCCACAGTCATTTTAAATGAAGCGAAGCATAAAATGTTTCAAGTGCGTGGTTTTCATTGTGAGACAAACACGGGTCCTTGCCTATTTTCCCTTTGCTACTTCTTCAAAATGCCTTGCTTTATTTTGTACTTGCTTTCCTCGACGCCTTTCGCTCACATAATTCTTCAACTGATTGGTATCTGTCGCCATTTTCGCGGCAAATGAAAAGCACATGTCGTTGAAGTGCGCCTGCGATCCCAGTTTCGGAAGAAGCGGCTGAAACAGTATGGCGCGCCGTGAACGCAGTATCGACGTGTCGAAATATGCATTCAATTTTTTCGATTATCGTGTAATATTCAGACATTATTTTACTGGGGACAGAAAGGTGAGTTTGTATACTAGCTACCATATCCGATTGATTTCCTAAAATAGAGATTTACAAACAAAAGTTGTGTCGTGGTTTTCTTTAGTTATCGGACGAAATGCGAGTCGCCAGCTGGCAACCAGTTCTGAAAATTTAGTCGCCAGTGCTCAATTTTTGGTCACATTGGCGACCAGTGAGTCGCAATTTTGAACCCTGCTAGTACAATTTATTGTGCATTTTCCAGGAAATACTCATACTCCGCTCCCAAAGAAGGGGTTGGAATTTCCTAGGGGTGGGGTGGGGGTGATTTCTGTTAGACCAAAAAATTACAAGTAATATATGAAGCTTAACTGGAGTTTTCAGAGGGGTGCGAGGGAGGAAGGGGGGGGGGGGGGTCATAAAAAATCCTGTCTGTGGGTAGGGTATGGATATTTCCTGGACCTACATATCGTAGCTTTGCAGCTTATAAAAATAATAACCATGACAACTCACTGCCAGAGCTTTCCTTCTTTCTCTTTCCTGTTCTTCTAATCTTGCATTTTCTTCATCACGACGTACTCGCTCAATATTGTCGATGTTCCGCACATGCCAACTGAAAAATTAAATAAAATACACAATTGCTGTAGTAAAAAAAAATAATTTTTAAGGCATATTATTAGTTTCAAAGGAGTGAAAGGAACAAACATGTAGGTGTATATGAAGCCCCAGTCTGCCTGTATTATTTACTCTTAAATCCTCAGAGCAAAACAGTTCCTACCACCCCTCCCCCACTACAAATTGACCTTTGTAGCAGGAGAGGGGAAGGGCAAAGGTTGTTTAAACCAGGAAGATTTCAATTTATTGAAACCTAGGGTTTTTCTAAAAACAAAAGTAAATGTTGCAACAGTTCAATGAAAACTGCTAATTTGCCATACAAAATTATGTGTAGATACTGACAGATGTTGAACAAAACCAGAAATCTTTTGGTGTACCCAAAGGCAGGATTTACAAAGTTCCTATAGGTTGAGATAAATCCCCCTAGTATTGCTTCTTAACAACAAGGTTTTGTATAATTTTCAAAGAATGTTTAGGACAGTTCTCAACCCATCATCATCATTTTATTTAGTAATGCAGGTTACAAAGATTGGCAGCCAGTGAGGCTGATGTGGACCTACAATTAACTAATAAATGTGAAATAATAAACAAAATGATTTATAAAATTACCCTATGGTATTTAATATACAACTGATACAACTGACCATAATCAAATTAAAAATAAATTCAGTATCAAATCACCCGCTCTAAATAAAGTTTGTATTGTGGTGGGATACAGCACTGTATGCCTGCTGTCAGTTTCCTTGGTCCTATGATAGTTATAGGAGACGGGACTGTTTATAGTTTGCAGATGTGACCTCACGGCTGGTTTTCCACAATTTCGCTACAATTTAGTTACCTTTTTTTGGGTAAAATGTTCATCTTGTTGCTGTTTCTCTATATTGCATAAGTACCAAATTTCCTGCAGAGAACGTTCAAAACATCGTTCAAAACATCGTTCAAAACATCGTTCAAAACATCGTTCAAAACGTCGTTCAAAAGGGTTCAGAACGTTCAAAATATGATCGAAAGCATCGAGTGCATCCGCAACGCACTCTGCCAGTGGTTTGGTTGTGCACGATATGCGCACGCTGACGTTTTAGCGCGTGTTTCTTGGTAGTTTACATCGCGGGCGATTCAATATGGTGGACGAAGCAGAGCTGAATTGTTTTCAATGAATTCGGCAAAATTATGAGTGAAAAAGCCGTATCGACAGCAGTGTCTGACTTGGTTCTAGCGGGATGTTCATTATATGCGGCGGTCCATGTTCACGGAACGTCAGTTTATGCTGCCTGGGGTTTCTTGTGTGTTTCCATTGCTGCATCTTTTGGCGTTCTAAAGTTTGGAGTGGCTTTTCCAAATGTTCAGTCTAAAGTGATTCGATTGCATGCGCTTTTCACATGGATAGCTTCAACTGTAGGTAGGACTGGCAAGGCTTATTACAGCCCACCCCTACCCCCGCAAAAAAAGTAACATGAAAATAAGCTCAGCCTATTCTATATAGTAGTACTTTAGGTATTAGTGGCAAGGCCTATCATCCTGTTATCTATTATTCCATAAAATAAATGCGCGTTTGCTTACTCATCATTCACAGGGAATGGTTTAATTAGGAGTAAAGGAATTGGG
Source organism: Orbicella faveolata (assembly GCF_042242905.1). Lineage (NCBI taxonomy): Eukaryota > Metazoa > Cnidaria > Anthozoa > Scleractinia > Merulinidae > Orbicella > Orbicella faveolata. The sequence goes on from NW_028301576.1 coordinate 30,350,721, forward strand.
TGGCTAGCCACGCCATAAATCTGGCAAAAGAGAAAGAAGCATGCTCAGTGACAATACACACTAGTTCACAGGGCAGGTGTAATGTTGGTCTCAGCAAATTTAAAATAGATATCATAATTTTCTTGTCAATTTTCCTGGCTCTGTAGAAGAGCACAAATGGACATCCTAGGCAAATAAAGAGTTTAGATAATTTTGTAATAACGTATTATCCAAATTTTTGTAATTGCATCATTAACAGTAGCCCCAACCCCCTCAAAAGAAACTAGAAAAGAAAGCAATCCCCCTCCCCCCACCTCCAGAATTTATGGATTAAAAATTCTGTAACTGTCTCATTGGTTTTTGTGTTCAATGATGATTCTCAAACATTTTTGTGCCTAATATTTTGCAGGGATTCCTCTTATTGCAGCAGGTTTCTGTTTCCATCACCACAAACCTGCAAATGCCAAGTTCCATTTGGTGAGTTCTGTGATTGCGTTTGTTCTCTCCTTAATCCACAGTCCAGCAGAAAAGATGCTAACTACAGCAGCCAGCACCATAGCTGTGTTGGGAATACTTTTAGTCACTTACATGTATTCAAACTTTTACGGGACTACTGGTGCTCTTGCTTATGGACTAGCAAGCGTAGTTGAATCCATCACATTTCTTGGTTTGCCAGGTGTAGATTGGTTCCATTACATCTTGGCTGGAGGAAATCTTCTTCTAATGCATGGGTTGATCAAATAGGGTTATTGTGACATGCAAACACTACTGTAGGAAAAAAAGGAATTAACATGCAAACACTACTGTAGGAAAAAAGGAATTGTCATAATTTTTGTCACAAGTCGTTGCCATACTTGATTGTCTAGAAAATGTCTATACTCTCCTGATAAAAGGTCACTAGAAATTCCAGTGAGGTGGGTGGTCATAATAGTCAGAAGGTTTTGAACTGGAATTTCCAGTGTAGGATTCAAACCTGAACTACAAATGATGGGTATGGATATTCTCTTGAACAATACATTGCCTCTTTAATATTTCATTACCCTGCATAGCAGTTGTTCTAGTGTTGGCAAAGCAAAGGAAGAGTAGAGTAAAAACAAATAAAATTGAAAATATTTCTTCCTTTGCTCAACCTTTTGACTTGGTTTCTTTTAGCATGATTCCTACATGTACGTAAATTAAAGATTCAGCAGCATAAATAACATTTCCCTTCCTTGCAACAACAGCCCTGCCAGACACAAATCATCAGATAGATGGAGGATTGTACGCATGAAAGTTGATCTGTAAATAATAAACAGATGTGCCAAGCAAGTTGTACAGTGTCTATATTTTGTTCGATACTTTTCCTTTCTAACCACTTACAGTAATTAAGGGGACTATGAAATGGGCATGACTTGGAGTGAGGACCATGTTACCTGTACATACAATTATTGTCTTCACCAAATAGTCATTTTACTTTATGAAATATGCTGTTAGAAAGTCTGAAGTTGTGGCATATGAAAGAAACTTTTCTTATTTAGCAATGTACAGTTCCAGAAAATATTCATACCCACCCCAAGGAAGGTTAACAGAAATTCCAAGGGGGGGGGGGGGTGGTTTCAAAAGTAAAAATTTTCAAAGGAAAGTACGAAGCTGATCTGGAATTTCCAGTGGGCTGGGGTTCAAACTAAAAAACCCTTCCATGGGAGGGATATGGATATTTTTTGGAAGAACACATTGTATTATTTTTACTCCAAGCAGTATTATAATCGGAGAAAAGACCATGGCTTTGTTTGGATTTCTGCTGTAGTAGAGACGAGGTACTGCAGGTAATGGTTAGAGATTGTAAGTGCGGGACTCCCATGGTACAGGTTGAATCTTAGGGTTAGGTTTACATTAGGACTGGGTTACTAAGTGGTTATCATGAGCAAGACTCACAATACTCTTTCCTTTCTGGAGAAGGCTTAATGCTGGAAGGGGAACACTGAATTGAACTTGTATCCTATCCAGGTGAGTCAGTAGTAGCCTTGTGAAGTTTGATGCAGGATATAGTGTGGGGTTTGAAATGAATCAACTGGGCTTTCCTTCAAGGGCTCTTGACTTAGACTCCCTGCCTGGGGGTGCAGTAGCCTCCTGAAGCCACATGCATGCACTTACAGTGAGTACTAACTGCAATATCCCCTTTACTCTGATGAGAGAATGCTAACTGGAAGTGACTTATCTTGGAAACCAAGGATAAGGGTCATACTGGGAGTTCAAGCTCACATGAAAGGACATGTCACAGGGAGATGTTGCGGTGACACGTTCCCTTGTTTGTGCTGTTACTTTTCATTCTGTGCAACACTGGTTGATGCTGCTATGTGTTGCTGCTACATATCCCTGGAACATGTCCTTTTGTACATGCAGACCTTATAGATAAAGAGCAGTCACTACAATTCTCCCACTTCAGTATCTGGCAAGCTTGGTTAAAAATCAAATGTAGTATTTTTCGCATATAACTTGCGGTTGAAATCAACAACCCAAATCAGGAGAGTGAATTGGAAGCGTCAGAAATTTCAAGTCAGGTAGCAGCTCTTGCAAGGTCTTACATGAATGGTTCGATACCCTTCAAGGAAACAATAGAACAAACAACAGAAACAATGCCCCCAGCCACAAAACAATAACAGCTGCTACACTGTGACGACAAATAAAATTGCAAGCTTAGGAGAGCTGCCACACTTTCAGAAACTTCACCAATTATTCAGGCTCAGTTGTCCCTCATGTTAATAGTGGCTGTAACAATATATTTAAAAAACATGAACACTGGTGTAAATAGGCAGATCAATAAAAGGATGCAGTTCAAAGAACTCCTAATGTACCATAATGGCAAACTGCCTGCATGTTCTTGTTTATTTACTGATATTGTTCTAAAGCTGACTTACTGCCATTACTAGCTTTTCTCAACCTTGACTAACAGGTCTAGTTCAATTGCTGTTTAATAGTTAATTCTGGTTTATTACAGTTATGTACATATAAAATGTGCAATATTACTCTCTGATATTGAGAGCTATTACAAACTGTTAAAACTGAGTTCATTTCAAATTGTTACACAGTCATGTTCAAGCCCAGCAATATTCAAGCAAAGAAATTAATATAAGCTACTGTACTTGTATACCTATATTAGCTTCTGCAAAGGTCTTCTCTTAACACTTCAAATAAAATATTTACATCAAAAAGATGGATTTAAATTAATTTCTGATTGTTCAAGTAGTTAGGACGATGTTCACCATTAATTCATCAGGCCCTTTACCTAACTAGGAAATGGGCCTTTAAAAAGATGGAAGTGAAACAAAATTATTTTTCTCTTTAAGATGCCATGTTCAAACATAACACTTTCTTAGGGGAAGCTGAAAGACAAAAAAGAAATCGAGGATACCGGCTAGAGGAAATCTTTGGTGTTAACAATCTACACATGACTATGATCCAGGATCATCAGTTTTACTCCAAAGGAAATATGTTACTAAATGGTCCTTAAGTAATTTCATTCTAGAACAAAAATTATTATACTATTCAAACTGTTGTCAGTGACAAAGACTTGTAATGATTGCTAAAATTTATATTTAAAACTCTCTCGATCCATTATGGGAAGTATTTCTACAACAAATCAAAAAAAATGTGATAAATCAAACATGATTGATTTAAATATACTTGGCATGCATTTTGTAAATTTTTTAAACATAAATACCAGTGTCAAGAAAATGGCACCTTTACATGCTTTATTCCAAATATTAACAGGAAAAGTCGAGGGCATGGTTGGTAAATAAAACTATGTACACTCAATTCTTTGTACAATAAAATTATTCTTAATCTGAACCAGGAATCTGGAATATGATCATTCTCAACTTAATTGTATTTGCCTCCAGCATCTTGTTGCATTCTGTGGGGTCCAACAGTACAAGGTCATGGTAACTGCTTTCTTGCAAATCGCAACTGAACTCCTGTTGATGAACTTCAGGTTTGATAACCAAGTCACTGAAAGGACTCCGCAGCATTAAGAACTTGACATTAAGGTTGACTTTTCCCTTCTGTACAAGCTGATAAGTCAAGACACGCTTCAAGCTTTTCTCGTTGCCGACAACATTTGCTTTTACCACCCACTGTTGGCCCAGAGCATGAAATCTACTGCTTTCATAGCAGAGCTGTGGTAGATAGTCATCAGAACGGTATGGCTTGAGCTGCAAGTCTACAGATGTTAGGAAGATTGTGAACATGAATTGGTTAGTAGGAAAGCATGCATCCCTGTCAAATGTTCTGTGAGAATGGAGAGTATGTAGTGCAAAAGTGCAATTTAACTTTTAGTTTCCACAAAATCTCTCAGCTCAGATGAAACAAATACAGTTTTGCAATAGCAAATTGTGGAGCAATTTTATGGCAATTTGCAAGTTGCTGCTTTGCCTCAGTGCAACAGTCTTCAAATGAAAATAAGTTTGATTTACATGAAAATGAGCTTGTGAGTAAAGCTTACTTTCAATGAAAGGTGTAACACCTGAGACTTGTTTTTAAAATGTCAGTAACCTGTACAGAGATTCAAGCCTTTCAGTGTACCTAATGAATAGTATTAAGACCATATTTGGTCAACTTTATTTGCTTTAACATACGCACAGAATCATAAGTCTAAAGTCAGGCTAACAGGAGGAATTACAAGTTGCGGCAATACTCTGAAACTGAAATTTTTGTCATGAATGCAATTGCCCTCCCACCCGTAGCTGCAAATTAATTATGTGGTTAATAACCAGATACAACATATGTAATGGATGAAAACGAATCAAATTCAAGCAGTGTTAGTAGTATCTGTGAAAGGATTTTGGTCTCACCATGGGTTGGTACTAACCAAGCCTGAAAAAATCGGCAACAGTCAGAACATGATCAGTAATGATGATGAGAAAAACAACAGTGTCACACCAGTGGCAGAAAATAATCAGTAAGTTATTGACTAAAGAGCATTAAAACCAACTTCACTGTCTAGCTAAGATATTAAGTAAATTATACACCAGATATAGCATTTCATTTTGAGTAGTCAACAACACAGGAAGATAAACCAATGTTGGAGGAACTAACCCAGCACAAAGGAAAACAACAAATAACAACTGATTTACTGGATAAAGCAATTGAAACAAGCCAACAGAAAGAATGGAAAATACATTATTACAGACACATTAATTATAGACGTTAATAACAAAAGAATAACAATATTAACCATTTATAGCAATCTTTTCAAAGGACAGCAAGTTGAGGATGTTTTGGAAGAGTTCCTGCTCGTTCTTGTGATTCTTATCAACCACCTCTAACGACTCCATAAGTTGTAATCCAGTCATGCCTGGATGAACACAGTTATCCTCATGATCCCTTTGCTCATGAAATGGACCCTGCCACAGGCAACCTAATCTTTTGAACTTGCAGTGCACTGGCCTGAAAAACACAAAACACAAATCAAAACAAAGACAAATGGGTTATCAACAGTTGTTTAAGGCTGAAAGATAGAATGTGGAAATTAGTATGGTTGCACGTTGTTGAAGGAGGATTTCCCCACCTGTCAAGAGAAAGCAAAGACAAAATATCAATATTCTCTGGTCAAGTAGATATGAACCTCTATCACGTCTTCTAGTGTTACAAAATGAAACTGAAACTGATACTAAGCATCATGATCTCCTTTCTGCCTTATCTTATCACAACTCAACTTGGCCCATTAGTATTTCCAACTTAAAATATTCCAATATAATCACTGTTTCTCAACAAATTTATTGACCACATTCAGACTGGTTCTCATCTAACAAACTCAAAAATTATAATTTATCTTTTAGAGCGGTTTTCAATTGATTTGTCAAAAGTAACCAGGCAATTACTCTGGTTTTGGTTTTACTATGGTTCAAGTTTGGCTGAGTATTCTAATTGGAAAGCTTTTGGTTTAGTCTTACAACGCTCAATTGAAAACTGCTCTACGAGTGGCTCTTAACTTTGACAAGGCTTGTGCCAGTGCACACAACTTGTGTTCTGTTACACTGTACAACATTTAACCCCAAAAACTGGCAATGGTAACCAAGTATTACACTGCTCTTGTGACTAGTTACCATGGCAACAGTCCAGTAAATCACCCTTTTATGACAGCAACTCCAACCCACATTTCTGTTTTGTTTTAATTGGTGTGCAATGAAATTGCACTGTCTGAAAGTTACAAAAAGCTCTATTAAATTCACTGAAAATTTAGGAGGGCACCACAGTAGCTTGTTGACACAAATGTTCACTGTTTTACGAGGGGCTCTTGGTTTAGTACAAGCAAAACAATACATGGGTATAATTGTCAATGATCCAAGTTAGGCTTGATTTCTACCCCTTCTTGTATCCTGTGTCATGCCTCCCTCTTCAGGGGAGGAGTATAGAACCCTTTCCCAAACTCTAGGTGGTAGTCAAACTCCAAACTAAATCAGAGCACTGGGTTTCTAACTTCCATATGCCTTCTTAGAAAAATGTAAAGGCACTTGTTGCAAGTCTAACGATGTAAAAACAACTCCCTTAATACTGGCTTGGTCCTAGGAACATCCTAGAATTGTAATTTGAAATAAAAGTACAAGATACCAGTTAACTGTTTACCAATGCTATTTATAGCAACATAAATACATGGCTTAATATGCACACAGCTTATGAACACAGTGCTCCTAAGAAGTTACCAGGACAATGACTTAAACACAAGCAGCAGTTATCCTAAATATTTTTTACAGCTTGATTAAGTTGACCTTGGTTAAGTCATAAGGAAGCTGGATTATTTTACGATTTTCTTCATTTAACTTAAACGCATTCCATAAATATTACTGTTCACTTGTGCACAAAAATAACATGTTTTATAAAATGATACACATTAGTCAGATAATGGAGGCCTTTCTTTAGAGACATTACTTCATAAACCACTGTCCCAGGATTTTGTCACAAAAAATTCCATATTGATGACACTGAACATGCCAGGTCCAGAAAAAGCCTGTTTATATAGTTGTTGCTATACAGTTAGCCTGCGAGCAGGCTCCCATACACTGTGGCACGAGCAAAGATGAAGCTGTGAAGCTAAAGCTGCTTTGTGCCAGGCCCTTTGTCTTTAGCACCTTTGCCTTTGCTTGTTCTGCACTGCCAGTCAGTCAGTCAGTCAGTCAGTCAGTCAGTCAGTCAGTCAGTCAGTCAGTCAGTCAGTCAATCAATCAATCAATCAAACAGTAAGGATCCTATATTTCAAGCCAGTAGTATGGAATTTTTCAGCTAAATCTTTCTTGTGGTAGTTCAGGAAGTAAGGTTAAAGAAGATGTCCATTTTGTCGCATCTTATTACATTACCAATATATTAGTAACATTAATGCAATCTGATTATTGTTTTAAAATCTCATGGTTGGTTTCATCACCATCAGATCTGAAAACAATACATATGGGTTAACAACCAAGCGTGAGAACAAGATGGCTGGATGTTGGCCAAGTTCTGTTTGCGTGTTTATTGACTAAGCACATTTGGGGTCTGTTAACACACACACAAAAAGACTTAGCCAATATCCAGCCATCTCAACTGACCAAGCTGGGTCAATAAAGGATTTATTATATGGCATAACAAACATTTCCTTGTTGGGCACTAGCCTGTGTCGCAAGTGTTCCAGTACAAAGAGCTATTTCTGCATTTCCACCACACACAAGTAAGAGTGAGAGCAAAAAAAAAAAAAAAAAAATCCAATGAAGCAGGGGGTGGTAAGACGAGCAAGGGAATGCTTGCTCCCAAACCCTTTCATTTTGAAAAACCTGTTTGCCCACAAACGGGGCTCCCCACCACCCCTATTTTCCTTGATTGTTTTTGCTCTTGCATCAGTTTGCACATGGCCAGAATGCAGAAGCTCTAATCTCACAGGAATGCTTGCTACACAAGCTAGACACCGCAGGTAATCCTGTGTAGGCAAGATAGCCCCTCTTTCCTGCTCTGGTATTCAACCACAGTGCAAGATTTGGTTCATCTTGCCCACATGCTGAGCTGCCATATAATACTTTTTGTTACTGCCAGCAGTAACCTCTCATTTGAGTCTCTTCCTTTTGTCCACTTTGTTCCTTTTCTGGTCTCCACAAACCTAAAGCATTAACACTAAAACACTGACATCTGATGGCCAACCTTTTATCTACAGACAGATTTGTTAAAAATTCCAATTATATGAATACAGAATTAGTGTATCAAGTGCAAGACAAGGATTTCTTAAAAAATTCTGCTCTTTGGGAAATTGTGTGCATTTTTGGACAAAATTAGATTTCAGTTTTAGGAAAGTGAAACTGATTTAACTGTTAAAGTAATTACGTTGAAATTTACTGGAATGTTCATTGTTTTACTGTCAGTCAGAGGTACAATATATGAAACTGAAACTGCAAGAATAATTAATCTGAAAGGTTTCTCGTTTATATTAATGTGGCGAAAAAAGTTATTGCTGGTGAATGTGTTATTACACAGTTAATATGGCACTATTGTTTCTCACAAAGTGGTCCCTTGTGATGTAGGTCACGATGTATTGATCTTCATCAGGTGATGAGTGTGATTAGTTATGTCTCCTTATGTTACCAATAGGTTGGCTGCAGTACGCAGATTTCCATGACCTCAGCTGTGATTGGTGAATTTTGCTTCTACCAGTTCTGTTGAGTTGAAGTGCAAAATGCAACAATAACAGCAAAGAATGAAAACTAATCAATCACAGTCAACCATTGTGCTGCTTAAGGTGGCATGTACCCAATCGACTTCATCACATGATCAAGACTAGCATCAATAGGGCTCCTGCTCCACCCAATAAATCCCACTATTTGTATTACTCCCAACCTCACTTATGAGCAAGTACCATGCGCTTATTTTGGAAGTGGGAGTCCAGATAGGAATATTATATTTATCTGATCTAATATTATTGTGTACAGACTAACTGTCGAGGTTGTGTACCATGAAAAAAGCCCAAATATTTTTCTGTTTGCTCTAAACTGCATCAGATGATAAGTGAATTTGTTACACCACACATTTTGCTCTTGTTTTTGGTTGGAATGCTGGGAAGGTACTTGGTGAATGTTGAATTGAGATTGCAATATTAAGGTGGCTGACAAACATTTAACAGCTCTTTCCATCACTTATACTTTGATTGATCAATACTACCACTCTTTGTCGTAAGATCCTACAACAATGGTACTACACAAATACCCAATCATTGGTAGAGTGTTTTAATAAAACTGGTTACCATAGCAACAGTACAACTTGTTTAAGGCACTTTTAATGTCTCTTTAAGAACCTATAACTCAAACAAACTCAGCGACCTCCATTTTTATAATGGCATCATGTTACTGAAGTAAGCAAACTTAAAAAAATTCTCAGGAGGGGTTCAAAGCAACCTTAAATTTTCTGAAGCCCCTCTTCTGAATTTTTTAAAGTTTGCACACTCAATAACGTGATTGGACAGTAACAAATGGAGGTTACTGTGCTCATTTTGAGTTAAAATCACGTAAAATAAAATTAAGGGTGTTTTTAACGCATTGAACTGCGGCTATGGTAGCCTGTTATATAGAAAGGATGACCACACTTTTTTTTTTTTTTTACAAATGATTGGATAAGTGTGTTAACATTGTTTTAGGATCATATGACAAAGAGAAATGGTGTTGATCAATGGAAATATGTGATAGAAAGAGCTGGAAATTGTTGTCAGCCACTTAAATGAATGGTTGATGAGTGCCGAGTCAATTGGTTCTTCCAGTCCTCATGGGTTAATTGACATATTAACTATTGGTATTGCACAGTGGCATGATCAAGTATAGCTTTGTAACTCTCTTGTAGTTTTCACTGCCCTTGGACTTAAGTATTCACAAAAAGTGTGACCGGCTTATTGACCCAATGGGTAGGCCTCATGGGAAAATCTATTTGGCTCAAGTCGACTTGAACAGACTCAATACAGTGAGTGAGATCCATGCAAAATGGCCAAGAGCCAAATATTTGCCCATCAAGGTTGAACGAGTTCTGTAAATGCCATCTTTACTCAGCTTGACTTGTAAAAATGTCTTATGATGTGTGTGGAGCCACATAGCACATTCTGGACCAGCTTATGTCAACCAGGACCCATCTAGCCCTACACACATCAACTTGTGAAATGTTTCTAAACAACTGCATCAAGGGGGCCGCACAGTGACAGTCAGTTTTATGGTTTCATGGTGTGCCTAGCATTCCATTCAACAGTCTCCCAACAATACTGCAACAATGGCCATATGTTTACCATCTGACTTTGTTTGAAACTTGACATTTCTGTAGACATTTCATGACGACAGTTTAACTGTCAGCACCTGACTTTCACGTATTGACTCTAATGGTTAGTGAAAGGAAAAAGCCATGGCTCATTATCTGTTAGTTTGGGGAAAGCAAATATTTGAAATATCAGTTGCCCACAGTTGAAATACCTTTTGACCACGGTTTATTAAAAAAAGTATGTTAGATACAGTAATGGCAAACACACATTCACCATTTGAATCCATTTTATTTCAACTCTTCAAACGTAATATTTATTGTCAAGAGTCTAACATACAGAGATTGCTACCAGTACTAAATACAGTAAGACCTGTTCAACATATGACACTGTTACACCTACACTATATTTTAAAGTTCATATTTGTTGAAATTACTGTACTAACAGTAAACCACTAGTATTATTACAAAAAATACATTAAGCATGCTCTTCATTATACAAAGTATACTACCATTACAAAATTGATTGTCACAGAATTTTTCTTTGATGTTAAGGCAAGATAGCAATACCATGCTCAAAGTATCGGTGTTATGTTATGCTTGTTTAATTAGGCAATTTTACTATGGATACTTCATTCATACAGATTTTGCTAAAAAAACACATAGATGAGATGCAAACAATATGTTTTGGTCGGTGGGAATGACTTGCAAAGTTATGGTGAGGGTAGAGAAATGCTGATTCTACGAAGTTAGAATCCAGCTGCAGAATGATATCAACCCACAGTGCACCCTCCCCATTCATCCCTCCCAACTAATTCACACAATCAGAGATCAATGCAAACAAGTATTTTTTCACTGTTTTATTTCATCAACATTATGAACTCAAAAACATATCAAGGGCTGCAAAAAGACTGAGAAACAAGCAACAGTAAAACAGTAATTCAATGCAAATCATTTCAATATTGAAGAGAATGACACTGATACAGTAAAAGGGCTCACTTACCTGTTTAAGCATTCTTTGTCCTCATGATTTTTCAAGCAGCTTCGCGGTAGTTCATGACTGCAGTGGGAACATTCTGTGGGAAGCTCAGATATGGCTTTCTCGACAGCTAAGTTACGGGAGCAGACATTGCGATTTATTTCAGTTCGGCAGTTTGGACACGTAGATTGCTCATTTTTTAGTCGACTATCAGCCAAAAGATGCGTGAAACAGGATGCACACATCAGGTGTCCATTACGACACTACATTGAAACAGAAAAAAGGGCTGAAGTCAACATCACACAGAACACACAAAATTTGGATATTTTGGTCTTTAAGTGGCTGTTCACACATTGGGGAGGGGTGGGTCAGGAAAGTTTGGTTACGTGTAGGGAATCTTGGGAAAAAACTGCACATTTCGTAGCCAAAATCATGTTAACAGTGGCAAGTAAGTAAACGTAATACACAGTTCAGAACAAAATTAAACTGGGTCCATCAATCTTTCTGTGTTTTGGTAAACACCACTAAATCACTAACTTGAAGACAATATTTATTAAATTCAAACTTCTCAAATAGTCACAGGTTCACCACCTACAGATCTTACTCTGTCATGAAATTCTATGTTATGACACGTAAGAGTTTTAAACGAAAGCAGCCTTGGTACGATGATTTTGCTTCTCTCATTGAAATGCTGTCACATGATTTAAGACTTAGCATTGAAATAACTCCACCAGTCCCCACCTAGAGTGTTTTATGATTTTTCAGTGACACATATAAAAGCCAGAGCAAAAGAAAGTGATTCAAATGGTGCCATATATTGGCAGGTTTCTCCCTGTGTGTTTGAAAACATCTATTACTGTAAAAAAATTAAATTAAATATTCACATATAAAATATTAAAAACAAATTATTGTGATAACTAAACTAATACACCAACTGATTGAAAAAAAATTGCGCAACCAGGGTAAATATTTTGTTTTTTACTGAAGCGTGTCATGTTACAAGAGCATCGTGACAGGCCACGTGAAAATGTCGTGCAATGTAAACTTGAAACAAAGAATGTTTCAAAGTTTTAAACCGAGGTCTATCACTGACATAAATATTTAAATACTGAAAAATCTTTCCCATTCTATTTACCTTTCTTCAACACCAGTAGCTGGCTATGTTCGCAAATTACAAAAACCACTCTACCACCAGAGCAAGTTGAAAATACAATATCCTTGAGGGCATGCCGGCCGGTCGAAAATCAACAGAGCAGCAAAATTCATGGAGCTTATAAAGATCTCCGCAATTGTTCAACACAAAAATTTGTTTTATACAGTGTTTGCCAGCTATCAAAAATGTAACCTATTATTCAAATAGTATTGCGCAGTTCTAAATGTTCATGAAACTCAAACAACGGAACGCCACGTCAAGTAACCTCAACGTGTTGAATTAAACTCATGGAGTTTTGTAGCACCACACCGTATTTGATGAAGCTTAGGTTTACAATTCATGCATGCAAAAGCTGGATTAGGGTGTATCTATAAACATATCTTGATTGGATGTAAAGCAAAAACAAAGCACGAATGATGCAGGTATTGATGGATGTGACCAGAATTGACATCGGCAAAGAGTGTTAACCCGAGTACAGAAAATCATTTTTAAAGATAACAGAGATTTGAACAAACAGCGTGACATTTTATACACTGTTGTAACTCAGTTCGATTCTCACCTGGAAAACGGACTTGGTGGGCAAATCGAGGCAAACGGTACAACTCAAAATGTCGTTCAATCGCGCCTCGAGTTTACCAAGACGATCAATTTTTCTGTCTTCTCTTGTCTTTACTTTCTTCAAAGGAGGCTCGATATTTTCTTTTTCGGAAGTGTCTTCTACCTGTATCGAACCTTCAGCTTCTCCCTCCGACATACTCCCCTTTTTGATATAAAATCCTACGCCCTTCAAAACACCGCTCAATCGATAGTTTGTTTTGGTCCGGAAAAGATGATGTAATGTTTACTACATCTGCGCCTGCGTCACAATGAACGAGCAAAGGTCAACAATCCCAAATTAGGCGAAAGGAAGTCACGAGACCATCACGTGGTATCCAACCGGAATCTTAAAATTCTTAGCTCAGCGGCAATGCCCTAAAAGATAGGTCTGCTTGGCATACACATAGAGCCGCGAAGAAACGTTGACATCAACGGGACAAATGGACATAAATTTCACTACAAAAGTTGTTGTAATTTATGGATCAAATAGATGGTAGTTGTTCCTGAGTATTAACATCAGAGCTGGCTAGTTAATGTATAATTTTTGGTGTCTGTTAAAGTTGAATTACTGTTGAGGTTGCTACTTTTGGAGAGTCACGGTTTTGCTACTGACAGGACTTGCTAATGACCATTAAATTTTATAGCTAATTTTGAAAGGTCATCACTTTTTTGAGGCCATTATTTTTGGAACTTTAAAGTATATAGTTTAATTATATAATAGTCAATGAGCTCATTAATAATTTTTTCCAAGAGGCATTATATTTACAAGTTGAACCCAAAGATGGTTTGTTTGCTTACAGAGCAGTCCAACTGAGAGAGCTTCTATATGAACTCAATTGACCTGGCTGAGATACAACCTTTTGAGAATTTCTAGCTCATGAACAGGCTCTCTGGTTGAGACCCTAAGTTGTCCTTCGCCACAGTGATTGCTTTGCATTTGGATGAAACTATTCTAGTCCTATGTCCACCCTTCTACAACCCCTACTGTCACCTCTGCCACCACCCCCCTTCATTAGAACTTCATGCTTGACATTTTGTTGTAGCCATTATCCTTGCAAGAGTTGTGTCTACAGTTAGGTATGTCTGTGATATGTTGCACTGGTTATGAACAAGTCCATCAACAACAGTAAAATTGTACTTTGATATCCATGCACATATTTTATTTCATAAAAACTGGTCAAAAGTAAATACAACACTTAGGTGTGGAAAAAAGGACATGGATTTTCTTGTACTTATTTTACATTCCAGCCTTCCTACAAGAAACACAACTACAGCATTCTATCACTAACAGCACTGCACAATGACGGTACTTGACAGGTAATTAATACTAATTCTTTTGTTACAAAAAGCCCCCCCTCAGGGCGAGGACAAGATGAAGAACAGATCCACCTTGGATCTTGTAGTCTGCAGCGGTTTTGTCATCATTCCTGTCAACAAACAGGTCAAATAATTTTATAATAATAAAAACATTATCTAGGTTCTATCTGTTGCTATGAAATTGCAAAACAATGAAGCTGAGAATCACGAAAATTAGTCATGAGATCATAACATAAGCCTTTTTTGATAGATTCCATTAAGCAGGGGTCCATATTGGTTTTTCTCCAAGATGTCAGCTGGGCAAGTATGCCAGATAACATACTTGCCGTGGCAAAATGTTACTTGCCAATTCAATAGAGGAGGGGGGTGAATAGGTTTTCGGATCGACGGATTTGGCCTTAAAAAGAGCACAGATTGTGGAGTTTTGCAGTAAATTGAGTGGATTCACCGATTTTGCAAACAAAGTGGATCATGGATCAGCTGTGAATTTTGTCGCGGATTCTGGATTGTGCCTGTCTTGATGTTCGAATCTTGGGTTTTAAATGAAATTTGGATCATAGATCTTTCTTCAGCCTTGGTCTGGATGTTACATGTAATGAGTTCATCCAAATTATTTCTTTTTTCGAACAAGCCTACTGAAGAAACTGTTAGATTCTCAAATGTGACCTTATAAAGATGTGTGGCGATCAGCAAGTAAAATTAATAAATCAAGTTTGAAACCTTCAATGTACTGGATTAAATACAGAAAGTATACTTACATTTGCTTTCCACTAAATATCAACCTGGAATAAAGAAAATAAAATTTACAAGATATTTGTTTGAGTTCTCAACTTGCACAGGGCAGAGCAAGATGGAGAGGTACTGTTGCTAGCCTACATTCTACTCTGAGGTAGACAGGTGTAAATAAGAATATGAAATTCTGAAGTAGAAAGATATCTAAAAGAATAGACAAATGATACCGTTTTTTTTGCTTTTTACTAGACATGACAAGGGTAGTGAAAGTTACAAAAAATACAAATACTTTGTTCCAGCAGAACTCAGTTCTTGTACATTATTTATCAATTTTTGTGCTCTAACTATAATGCAAGTTACAATCATGGCAAGCCCACTTGGTATTTTCCCACACATGTTACAAGAATTTTCTCCACAGAAAAGTTCAGAGGGCTTCACAGATATGCCAAAAAAATCAGTCATTAAATAATTGATATCAGACAAACATACAAACAAAGAAATATTACATGCATGGTTATTGAGATAAGGAACATCACAATGTACAGTATAGTTTACACCATTAAGTCAACCACTTAAGTCCAACTGGCTCATCTCTCTTGCTGCATTACTCCAGTTTCTACCCAGAATACTTGATCCACGGTCAGCATATTAACCATTAGGCCATCATACTTCTTGCAATTATGCTGTTACTAAGTGGAAAAGCCAAGACAGTAGGGGATGCTTTAAAAACAGTTTTAGTTTAGAGGGAGGCTATAATGACCTTTATTATATGGCTGAACTGGTTCCCGATGAAAAGGAGAATTCTGCTTGGTTCCCAGTGGTCTAAATTTTGCAATACAGACTGCTTAGATGTAATGCTCGTGAAATAATTTCGCTGCATCGCTTTTTCAAATGATTGCACAAAAAACAGTTTTTTTGTTAAGGAGAAATCGTTTAACCTTCCTTGCTGGACAAAAGAAATGTAAATGCATGCTTATCTTTTGTGTGCAGGTTTATCTAGAATGGAATGCAGAAACACATCAATTTATGATCCACAGATTAAAGCAAGCCATTATAATAAACATGTTATTGAACTACAATCCTGGTCAAAAGTCTTGGGACACTTTGCACTTTTGCTATCACATGGTCTTTCTATCCACCTCCCCCTCCCCACCCCCTTCACAATGTTGATGTTGATTCACCCAAAGTAGACCCACTATTCCAACACTGTTTTTGGGGGAGGGGGTATGGCAAATTATATAATGACTTCCCACTCCAAAATAACGCATCACCAGTTGTCATTTTGTCAAGTGTCCCAAGGACTTTTGGCCAGGATTGTAGCTTGTTTGGCCCATATTGGAGAATATTGGTCTTGTCTTTTTTAGCAAGTCTATGGATTGAGCTACAGGCAAGGTCCATAAAAAAGGAACTTGGCCAATATTTGTCTAAATTATATGGACCTCATGCTAGTTCAGTAACTTCTATTTATTATATGGCTACAATCTTGGACAGAATAAAATAAGAAATAAATCTGCGACCAAAACACGCCGTATTTTCCCCCACTGAAATGGTGGGAAGGGTGGTCTCAATTTTTCATTTAGTTTGACCAAGATAGTAGCTCCATGAGCAGGAAAGATGAACCGAATCCTGCTTTCCTGGCACACACACACATCTCAGGGGGTGAGGGGGTATTCTGCTAAGTTTTATACACGGAGGCTCTACCCAAAGGTCTGACCCCTACCCTTTCGCATACCATTTTGACAGAAAAGATATCCCTTTCACATACCTTCTTAAGACCAGTGCATCCCCTTGGAAAGAAGTTAACATCAAGCATAACCAGAAGAGATGTTAACCACAAAAACAAGTCCTTTATATTCAGTTCATGTTCATGTTGGACTTAAATCACAGATTTCTCTACCCTTTCATGTACCTCAACTTGCAAAATCCCTACCCTTTTGTACACCTGAAGCCTGAAACAGGCACTCCTTTCAGGTGGAACCTCCCGTATGGACCATTATATGGCGTACCCCCCCTCCCCCCGCCGGCACTCCTAGGGGCTGTGATGGGCTATCTGAGCAGGCAAGATGGTGCTATCTTGCCTGCCCAGGATTACCTGCTGTGTTCTAGAAATAAATGTGTTCTTTCCCAATATAATAAAACCTTTATTGATCAAGCTTGTTCTGTCAAGATGGCTGGATATCACCCATGTTCTTTTGTGTTTTTATAGACCTCGACTCCGTCTCAGTCTATAAACCTTCCAAAAAAAATTGGCCCATATTCAGCTATCTTAACTTCATGCTTGGACCCGTGTGTATGACTGTTAATATAATATCACAAAAGCTATAATGGATGGCATGTTCTCACCTCTGCTGTGGGGGAGGGATTCCTTCCTTTTCTTCAACTCTTTCTTTTATTCTTTCTACCTTTTTTGATGGAATTGGGAGATAAAATAATTTTAAGGAGCCAAAAAAGTAAATGAAAGTCTGCACTCTGGCTCATTTAGCCTCTGATTTTGCATTAGATTATCCTGGTTTAAACAGAACAAAACAATATGAGGTATGGTAAATTATCAACTAAGTCACTCCTCTCTAATAAACCCCGCCCCCCTAATTAACCAAGGCCGCCCTCTCTCTCTGGAGCCTCCTCCTCTCACTTCTCTCCTTGTTTGTAACTAAATCATCCAAAGACAGACTTAAATTATTCACAAGTGCATTTTTATCATGTCTGGGTACAATTTTAAATACAGTATTTGCAAGCTTTGGGGAAATGTTACTGGTTTGTCGGGGTATGGGGTAATTCTGAAAAGAACTGTTGTTGGTGACTGATGTTTTGAGAAACGTCATCATCAGAGTCAAGTTCAGAACTACTGTCACCCAGATGATCACACTATATGAACAACTGATAACCAGTTACTTTAGTACTCAGAAAGAATAAGGTAAGATCCTTCACTGATCAAAACACTGCACAAAAAAAAGTGTTACGCTGGTATAACCTGCCAGTGTGTTGTTTTAAATAAAATAAGATCCCTTCTTTAAAATCTGCTTGAACTAAATAATCTCCTCCCTGAAGGGCTTAATAGAAAATCTATGACATTACTACACCCCCCTGGATGAGATGCTATGTCATTGCAGCTAGATCCCCACATTTTTTCTTGGATTACATTTTTAAGATGGCCAGTTCCCATTGACACAACCAAGTTGCAAGAGGTACTGTGAGAGTGGTACACCTAGCTACAAATCAACTTGAAGCTGATAAAGGTAAATTAACTGAGTGTAGCGAGTTAGTGAAGCTGAAATTTTGAGTGTTAGTGCTTTGTCACTTCTGTGAGAGAAGTGTCCAGCTCGTGAACACAAAGTAGTGATCGTAACCAGTTTTCTCAATCTGCATCCAGTGCATTACCTATGTATATTTGATGAATCTACCTCCCACAGACACAAAAGTACAAGTGAGTAAGTCCACCAGTCAAGTTATACCAGCACCAAACCATCGTGATTAGGCCATTCCCCTTTTTTCGTTTATTGTGGAATAAGTTTTCTGATTTTGGGTCGGTTGGTCAGAAAAGGAAAAAAAAAACAAAAATAAAATTGGAAAAGGAGTCTGGAGCTAGGAGGCCCGGTACCTCAGCATAATATCCATGGAGCCTGGAAACAACAAGGTGTGGTTACAAAGTCAACATGGCGGCAATGGAGGAAGGAAAAATCAACGTCGTTGTTAAAATCAAACGAGAACAGGGAAAAAACTAAAAATCTGTAAGGCAAAAAATTGCTTATGTTTCAGATTAAAGTGACAATTGTTTGAAATAATGTGTCACTGCCTTCATCGCCTTCTGCATAACTTTTTTTTTTTTGAAAATGTGAAAATCTGAGTTGGTTGGATGATGCTAAACAGAGAAAAAAGGGGATGGCCTTATGCAGCATGAAAAGTTAGCAATAATGAGCTCAATGGATGAACAGATGGGATACAGGGACCTTGAAGGTTTTAGTGATGGCTAATTTAAGATTGATGTTATTTTACCTTGTCTGTAGGTTCAATGTCAATCTCAATCTGCAAATCGGAAATATAACAAGATAAATTCAACGAAGTCACTGTGTTTTACAGCAAAACTTAATGAGTCACAAGTACAGTACACCAAACACTTCTGGAATTTCCATTGACTGGCTACTGATCACATGTGAGATGAGGACACAGAAAGAATCCACTTGATTTGCACTCCTCTATCTTGATTCGCTCGTATTAATCTGTACCTCGTTTGCTCTAAGGGTCAGGGTTATAGTTTTTGTCGTTTATCTATTGACGGATTTCGCCAATTATATGGTGTAGGTCGCTCCAAATTAAATAATTCCCAATTCTTATCCAGTTTCACTCTTACCTCCTTTCCAGTTAAGGTCTTTGAAGATGACGGAGAGAAAAAGAAAACATCATTACAAAAACGAAAACGCAATTAACTGCTTGAATCAAGACGTTAATACCTTCACTTTGATAAGCATGCTGAGAACTAGTTCCTTAATTTGGCGTTCAAAAGGGCGAAATTTCCCTAAAGATCGACTTGAAATCTGACGGCTACTTGTACACACTGATCGCTGGCTCAATATCGGAGCGTTCTGTCGGCGAAAAGCTGGTAACTAATCAGCCGCTCTGCCGCTGATCAGTCATGTTTGCGGGGTCTTCGTCTCATAGCTCTCTTTGTTCTGGCAGCCATTTTCGACTGATTGTGTGAAAACACAGTCAGAGAATCCGTTTCCATCTTGCGAGAAGGAACGGTTTTGGAAATAATCCATCATGTTTTCTTTACTACGGAAATTTCTTTTTCTGTTTCTTTTAGTTTTACCGGCATCGCTTGTCCTGGTCGGCAATGGTGAGTGACTTAATCTTGCGTGATTCAGCGTGTGTGTAGTAAATAGAAAGTCTGAACATTCATTGTGTGTCTCTTATGTCCTGTGATGTTTTAGGCATTTGGAATGATCGTACCGATGCGAAGGTATAAACAGCTTGAATGAGGCCTTCCGAGAGATGCCTTTGGTGTCAGAAGTGTTTTACTTTTGTTGTCGTTGTGTTCTCTCGACTGTTGCTTCCTTCAGTCCGTTCTTGGAAGAATGGAAGCTGTTTTCCTTCGCTTTGGGCGAATGATTTCCCCTTGTTTTGTCTGAGGACTGGATATCAAATAGCGCTAAAGCCATAGCTAGTAGCAGTTGGATTGTTTAGACTACGCAGACGGTTCATTTCCTGTTTTATACTGATTTGATTTTTTTTTTTGCCGCGTTGTATACGTGGCATTAAACTATTGGGACATGACAAGATGTGTGTGTAATGGCGCGAGAAGATGAAGTGGAAAACGAGCAGGAGGTCGCGCAACCGACTGAAGCTGATGCTACAGAGGCTTCTGTTGACGAGGAATATGTTGAAGATGTTGGTGACGATGTGGACGATGGAAAGGTTAGTGTAATGTCATACACATCTTTTTGCACTAATTGCTCTTTTGAAAAAAAAATAACATTTGTTGACTTCCTTCCTGCTTTCCAATTGAATGTAGCCAAGAAAATCCTCTGTTTTCCTTAAAAAATTAAACTTGTAGTACAAGACAGGTACAATAGACTACTTTTTTGTTACTCTTTGTATTGTTATTTAGAAGGCATTGTTTGTCTATGATTTCTCTAGTTCTCTATCCAGTCAATTTGCAGGTTGCTATGCCTGTGAATTACAAGGACAGAATAAAGCAGGCCAAAAATCCAAGTAATCACATGCGTAGAGCAGTGCGTAGTGTTAAAACGAACTCGACAAGAACTTCTGACTACGATGTAAACAGAGTTTAATTGACAGAGATCAATGTTCCATACAGACTCAAATGAAATGAATCACGTGCCAAGACGAAGGTAGAATTAAACCACATGCTGTAAGCTTAGCCGTAAGTCGTATAATGTAAACTGTATGCCGGTTCGAACTGAAATACAATAACGAAAATAGAAGCTAACGTAACTAACATACCGAAGTATAAAGATAAAATAACACAAATGAAGAAACTATTGCTAGCATTCTCAATAACGTCCGTAACATGGAAGTGTAACATAATCTGCACTTATACTGATCGTACGGAAGGCTGGAAAACGATTAATAGGCTACACGGTGTGTAACTTGGACGGTACTTTTATGGCAAAATAACCCTATATTGGAGATATGGACCTAATCAAGCGCGATTCCGAGCATACAGAACTAACTAACCGATTTAGTAACGATAAAAGGAAACTCAACCGAAACAAATAACAATAGAAAACCTAAGAACTAACCCTAAAGAACAAGGAATAGATTACTCACTTTGGTTTGCACACGCACTGAACTTGACTTGATAGAATAGACGAGTAACAGTGTATAGAGAAACTATGGCCCAATGCCGAGTAGAAGTTGACGCAGTGAAATCTGCACTTGAACTGACCTAACCGAGGAAAACCTCGTGGATATATCTAACCGGAGAACACGTACGCAAAACCTAGCGGTTATGACTATTTCCCTAACGGACATAGCAGCTGAAGGCTGGTCAACCACAGTAGATTAAGTAAGTAAGTAAGGCCTTGTTTGAAAGTGACAATTACTTGATAACATCTACAGTAAAGTAAGTTCCTGCGACCAAAAAACAAATTAACATCACGTTTCAAAACCAACAATGCCTGCCCTACATTTATGTGTAATAAAATTGAAATTCTCTTTTGTATTTTCAAATAAGGTTGACACTGAGGAAGAAGAAGAGGAAGACAAAGAAGACAGTCCTGCTCCAACAGACTCTGTAAGTGTCGAGTTTATTGATAATATAATATATAAAATATAGAGTGCAGGATGCCAAGAAAGTCATGTCTGTTAGCCTGGTGCTATTTGATTTTGTAGTGGAGCTAGTCTATGGGAAAGTGAAAATTTGAATTCTTCTTACCGAAGTACTATAAGAAATGGTGTTGTTGTAATTTCTAATTAATTATTGCACTAATTAAACAATTTCGGGAGGGTTAGTATTAAACGCATTTGGGCAACTAGTACATAAGTATTTCCAATTAATTTACCTCATCATTAGTCCCATAAGTCAAAATGTCAATTCTCCTCTCTGATTGCTTTATGTTTCAGTTATGTTCGTTGGGAGAATTTTGTGCTGTATCAAGGAAATTTTCCCACTAATATTCTATATTGCTTCACAATATAGAAAGAAATTGGGATTGAGAAATTTTTTTGATTTTGTTTTTCTGTAGAAAACTGATGCTGAAGCAAGTGAAGAGGAAGAAGAAAAAGAAGAAACTCCCAAGCCATCTCCAGATGCTGATACAGTGATTCTCTTTACCAAACCCTCTAACCAAGGTTTGTTCACTGCTCCTGTATTTGATTTGTTTTAGCACTTGACAAACTTAAATTATGTGTAATTAGGATTATTAAGTTTCTGAAATTTAATTGCTTGGTCCCACAAGCCTTTGGCTAAAAACGTTGACCAAGTGTAAATAAAGGTTGTAAATTATTTTATTCTATTTTTTTCAAATTGCATGAAAAAGGTTTTTCACTGTTTAAGTTTGGCTCTGTCCTCAGAATTTGCTACATTTAGTAACTAGTAACTAGTTCATGAGATAAATCAAATTCTGGCAATTCCATATCAAATTACAACCTTTTTGTAATGCACTGTTTCATCAGCAATATATCAATATATCTTCATCTTCACAAAGAAGATGAAGCACCTTGAAAATTCTGAGGATTGGAAACTACATGCATGTGTCCAAAACTCTCTGTTTGACCTGTAGTGCCATCGTTATACAGGGTCTGGAGACAAATTTAAGTATGCAAGGTCTACTTCTGCAGTGTTGAGTGCATATTTGAAATATGTCAAATTTGCTGTAAATTGACTCAATTAAGCTCTCAATATTACTTTTGTCTAAAAAGTTGGTCGTCAGCACACTTGCACACAATTCTGCCTAAAGATCTGGTTTTGACAAAATGCAATGAACACTGTCAGTTGCCTGTAGGGAATGCAAGTAAGTAAGGGCTTAATTTATGTAAGGTAATCCACTGTGTCTGTTCTTCATGGATAGAATTTCCTGCTGGTGAAGTGATCAAGTGTCTCATTGGTCTGGGAAATAATGGCAAGAATGATTTCATTGTGGAACTTGTTGAAGCATCTCTAAGGTAACTACATCCTATCAGATGTTTTGCTCTACACAATAATTTGTATTTCACGTCTCTCAGCATTTCTGCAGCATTTTTTTAGCACTTCCAGGACTGTTCCGTATTTTGAAGGCAGTCTCATTTTAGAATCAGAAATTTCTATGTTGCTTACCTGGTTGGGTTAAGTATTTGTCAATATTCCATATCAAAATTGGCAAAGAGGGTATCAGTCTGGATGTTGCTATTGCTTTAAAGTGATTTTATTGAAATATGTTATTTTCAGGTACCCTCAAGATTACACATACTACATTCAAAATGTAAGTACAATGTACGTGTAAAAAATGTTGTCATTATCTCTCATACACAGTGACTTTGGAATACTCAGAAAGTACTTAAAACTTATCAGCCTCTCTGATTGTAAACATTATTTTGTTATTGCTACAGTTCACTGGATTCCAGTATAACACAGTTGTACAGCCAGGCAGTCAGGTATGTCCTCAACATTCACTTGCTGAGTTTTAAAAATATTTGAGAGAAATTGTTCAGTTATGTTTATTTACATTCAGATATATTTGAATATTGTTTTTGATTTTGGCTCTTGTAGGTGATGGTTGGGTTAGTGCTCTGTCATCTTTTTTGCTCTGTAGCTTTGAATCATTTTAGTTATTCAGTGTAACTTACCACATTCAATTAAAATATGTTGATGTGTACATGTAATAATGAGATTACATTGTCTTTTTATTTGTGACTTCAACAGGCTTCTTTTGAATATGCGTTCAAGCCTCATGAATCTTTTGGAGGACGCCCATTTGGTCTAACTATTAACTTGGCATACAAGGATTCGGTGAGATATTTATGCTGAAAAAGCCAATCAATAAAGCAAGGCAGGAAAAAACCCAGGTCCGATTGCCCAGGGCAAGTAAATTTTGCTCTTGGGCAAGTGACAAGAGAAGTTCAGTGGCCCCAGGGGCAAGTAAAATAAGCCTCAGTAGTCTTGTGAGTCTGAATAAAAATATCAACTTGATAAATGAAAATTTTCAGTCAGAAGCTATTTCAAAACTTAAGACTACAAGATTAGTTAACCACTAGATTGAAAGCTTGGATTAGTTCGGAATCCAAGCATACTTTGTGCACTGATGTTAATTTCAGATATGTAGTATTTTGTCATTTATATGTCAAGTAATCTGCTGTATACTTGGCAATAACTACAGCTCACAGACAATGAAGGGTCGTTTTTTTTTTTCTGTTCAACATAGGAAGGCAAGCCATTCATGGATGCAGTGTTCAATGAAACAATTAACATTACAGAAAGTGACGAAGGAATTGATGGTGAAACGTAAGAACTGCTTGGTTAATTGATTAAAATGTCATCTTGCATTCATGATGCTTAATTTAATAGAGTTTCGCTTAGAGAGCTTGATGATATTTAAAGAAATAGTTATTGTTTTTTTATTAATCTCATCTTATTACATTGGAAAATGAACCAAATCCTGAACTGGGATTGGCTACTCAAGCAGGCAAGATTTTTTGGCAGGTTATCTTGCCTGCTTTGTCCTACAAGGAAATGGTGCTCTTTGTGCCATATAGTAAGTACTGTCTACCTTTCCTTGTTTGGTCAAGATGTCTAGAGTGAGACTTGTTTTCCTATAGTGAGCTGTCTTGACCTCACACTTGGTCAATAAACCATATATCTATGACTTCTTGATACCTTTGTAAAAAAGGTTGTTATATTAGGTGATTGCTCCATGAAGAGTTCATTTTAAAGTAAAAGCTTTGGTTTGTTTGTTTTTTTTTTTTTCAGTTTCTTCCTGTATGTGTTCTTGGTAGCGGTTGCTCTGTTGTTGGTCATGGCTGGCCACTATGCCTTGACTTCTGTGAAGGTAAACTGAGAGCTTGCATTTAACAGGCAGTAATAATTTTTTATGTAGTAGAACATGTAAAATGTAAATGTAAATCTTATTTATAGTGGTCATGCACTTAGCTATACAAGCGCTAAGCTTGGCTAGTTTACAGGCATGCCACTAAAACAAAGGAAACAAATATTTCAAAATAAACATAACATAGTGAAAAATCCCAACCGGCAGGAGGCAGACCAGTTGGCTATTTACAAAGCGGGACCAAGGATTTGAACTTGGAACTACCGAGAGACAAATGCCACTAGTGGCAGGGTGGAGGCCTTGAACCTGGGACCTCGAGATTACAACACCAGTGCCCTAAACCACTCGGCCATGCTGCCTCCTGTAAATGCAGAAATAATGTCCTCAGCCCCTGTCAGTCCACTATTAAGGTGGTGTAGACAAAATCCAAATGGCCTGACATTGGAAAGAAATTGAGGTGTAATTTTTTCATAAATGAGAGTAGTATAAGATTGGTTCTTAGTCTTTCTTTCTTTTCTTACAAAGGGCAAGAAACCAGCTGCTAAGCCAGTAATTGAGATGGGTACACAACAGAACACTGATATTGACTATGACTGGCTGCCAAAAGAAACCACAACAGAATTTGGTATGTTGTGATTTATGAACAAGCTTGTCACATGCCCTGAGCATGACTGCATTAATATCATAGGTAGTTTCTCTGATTTTAATTGTCCCAGGTAAAGCATAGCTACACCTCTGTAACGACCATGATGTTATATTTTAAAACAAGTATACTTACCAACAAGAGGGTGAACATAAATATGATGCAACTTCACGTGTGGTGGTTACTTGTGTTGTCTGATTTGGACTTATTGTCCCTCAATGGCATATTTCTGCCTATAATATTCTGACAAACTTGTTACAAAATAATCAATATGTATGCAATAATTAAGCCAAGTTGGTCCATCTTTGTGTTGTGATACCTATAATATTTTCTTCTTGTCTCTCTTTGTAGCTGGCAAAAATTCTCCACGTCGCTCACCAAGAAACAGGCGGCAGAAACGTAACACAGGCTCTGACGAATAGATATAAGTTATTACACTTCTTCAATGTAAACTTCCTGAAGCCATTATCTTGGTGTTTAAAGAAAGTCTGAATCATAAACTAAAATATTTCTTAGAAAGATTATGAGGCAGTTTGTTTATTGGCAGACAGCTTCTATAGGCAGACAACCCATGTCAGCAGACAATTTGTCACAATCCCCACCATGTACAAAGACTACGTGGTTAACCTTCCATAACTGGACATCTACTGAAAGCGGAAAAATAATTTTCTTATTCAATGGTTGTCCACTTATGGGAGGCTTGACCTTGCTTTTTTTTTCTTTAGTCTGCTCAACACAGAATAGAAAGCTTTTACAATCAGATGCCATACAGTCTTATGCTTGACAAAGTTTTCAACTTATTTTGATCAGCCTCTGTTGGTTTCCCTTTACTTGTCTAGTTAAAAACCAAGTTTTGGTGAGAAGCAGAAGTCAGACCTGTTGATAAATTAAACATTTAAGTCCTTTGGTCTTTGATTGGTTGACAACTGTGGCAAGCATCAACAGTATGGTTAATTTTAATAAATTTCTCAGAGCTAAGGAAACGAGTTACAATCTAACATTGTTCAACTAAAATGGCTGCAGAACACACTTCATGTACAATTCCTGACTTCAAAGCTGGAGTTTTTACACTAAAAGATATTGAATAAATACAATATTTCAAAGTAGTGAGATTTGGTCTTTTTGTTTCTTTCCTGACTAAGCTTGACCAGGAACCATTGTTGTCATTGTTGTCAT